>NW_026898805.1:0-61709 GCF_033153095.1 Gastrolobium bilobum | reverse complement strand
ATGTGGTCAGACAGGCCATTTTGCTAGGAGTTGTCCATCTTCTGCTGGACAGGCTGCGAATCTGCAGGCCTGGGCATCTTATACTCCTACTGCGGGACAGGCTGCGAATGTGCAGGCCTTACCGACTACTACTACTACTGTTGCTGCTATCCCTACTGTTGGAAGGGTGTATACTACAACTGCGCAACATACTGAAAAGGCCCCAAACTTGGTAAAAGGTATAATTTTAATTTCTAATGTTGATTTGTCTGTGTTGTTTGATACTGGAGCTACGCATTCGTTCGTTGCCCCTGGCTTCTGTTAATTTGATATTGGGCATGGATTGGTTGTCTCAAAATTGTGCAATGATTGATTGCTGCGGCAAGAGGTTGGTATTGTCTCACGAGAAGCCCTCGGTTACTCCGTCTCCCTTTTTGTCTATGTGTCAAGCTGTTAAAGCCTTGAAGGCTGGGGATCAGGGTTATATTTTCTTGGGTGGATTGGTGGGTGGTAAGGAGATTGAAATTTCTACGATTCCGGTGGTTAATGAGTTTGAGGATGTATTCCTTGATGAGATACCGGAATTTCCACCTGAGAGGGAGATTGAATTTTCAATAGAATTGTTGCCTGGTGTGGGGCCTATTTCATTGGCTCCGTACCGGATGGCTCCACTTGAGTTGGCTGAGTTGAAGAAACATATTGAGGAACTGTCAGCAAAGGATTTTATTAGGCCGAGTGTGTCTCCGTGGGGAGCACCGGTAATCTTTGTGAAAAAGAAGGATGGAAGCATGAGACTGTGTACTGACTACCGGAAATTGAATAAAGTTACGGTTAAGAACAGGTACCCATTGCCGCGTATTGATGACTTGTTGGATCAGTTGAGGGGTGCCTGTGTGTTTTCAAAGATTGATCTCTGGTCCTGATACCATCAGATTCGGATTAGGCCGGAGGATATGCCTAAAACGGCCTTTCGTTCTAGATATGGACACTACGAGTATCAGGTGATTCCATTTGGGCTTACAAATGCCCCGACGGTGTTCATGGACTATATGAATCGTATCTTTAAACCGTATTTGGATTAGTTTGTGATTGTGTTCATGGATGATATCTTGATCTATTCTAAGAGCAGAGAAGAGCATAGTGAGCATTTGAGGACTGTGTTACAGGTATTATAGGATAAAAAGTTGTATGCGAAGCCGTCAAAGTGTGAATTTTGGTTATCTGAGGTAATTTTTGGGTCATGTTATCTCTGAAAGGGGTGTTGTGGTGGATCCAAATAAGATTGATGTTGTTATGTACTGGGAACTACCAAAAACTGTTACTGAAATTCGCAGCTTTCTGGGTCTTGCTGGATATTATCAGAGGTTTATTGAGGGGTTTTCTACAATGGTACTGCCATTGAACCGATTGACATGAAAGGATACTCCTTTTGTGTGGACCCAGGAATGTGAGAGGTGTTTTCTAGGCCTTAAAGAGAAGTTGACTACTGCTCCTCTGTTGACCCTCCCCGATCCGGAAGGTGAGTTTGAATTATACTGTGATGCTTCCAAGAAAGGTTTGGGGTGTGTGCTGATGCAAGAAAGGAGAGTTGTTGCTTATGCTTTGAGGCAGTTGAGGCCTCATGAAGAGAATTATCAGAAACACTATTTGGAGCTTGCTGCCATCGTATTTGCCTTAAAAATTTGGAGGCATTTTCTGTATAGGATGACATTTGCTGTATTCAGCGACCACAAAAGTTTGAAATATTTGTTTGATCAGAAAGAGTTGAATATGAGACAGCGAAGATGGGTTGAATTTTTAAAAGACTATGATTTTTAGTTGAAATACCATCCGGGTAAAGCTAATGTGGTAGCGGATGCCTTGAGTAGGAAGTCTGTTAGTGTGTCCCAGTTGATGTTGTGGGATAACGAAGTGATTGAACAATTCCGTGATTTGAAATTGACGGATGTCTTTATTGGTAGTGTGGAAGAATCTAAGTGCTTTCGAGTGGAAAATAAACTGAATGAGAAGATTAAAGAAACACAGGTACGAAATGACAGTGTCAAGTATTTGAAAGGGCATAGTGGAATATCTGTGGATGAACAGGGCTTATTAATGTATCAGGGCAGAATTGTAGTGCCCAAAGAGTTAGCAGAGGAGGTAATGTTTGAGGGCCATAAGGGTCAGTATGTTGTACACCCAAGTGCCACAAAAATGTATCAAGATCTGAAAACTAAGTTCTGGTGGCCTGGGATGAAGAAAGATGTTGCTGAGTATGTGTCAAGGTGCTTAATTTGTCAAAAAGTCAAGATAGAACATCAGAAACCTGTAGGGTTACTTCAGCCGTTGGATATACCAGAGTGGAAATGGGAGAGCATCTCGATGGATTTTGTTGTTAGTTTGCCTCGGACTCAGGCTGGTCACGATTCGATTTGGGTAATAGTGGACAGGCTCACGAAGTCTGCACATTTTCTGCCAGTGCGAGTGGATTTCTCTACGGAGAAACTAGCTAAGTTATATGTAAAGGAGATTGTAAGGCTCCACGGGATACCGGTTAGCATTGTTAGTGATCGGGACCCGAAATTCACTTCTCATTTTTGGGGAGCCTTACAGCAGGCTTTTGGCACTCATCTCAAGCTGAGCACTGCGTATCACCCGCAGACTGATGGTCAGACTGAGAGGACCATACAGACACTTGAAGATATGCTGAGAGCTTGCACATTAGAGCAGGGTACTGCTTGGGACAGGTATTTATCACTGGTGGAATTCTCGTATAATAATAGTTTCCACTCTAGTCTGGGCATGGCACCGTATGAGGCATTGTATGGACGGAGATTTCGTACTCCTACTTGTTGGACTGAGGTAGGTGACAAGGAGAGATTTGGGCCGGATTTTGTGCAAGAAACTACAGCACAGATAGAAATGATCAGAGAAAAACTTAAACAGGCACAGAATCGGCAGAAAAGCTATTATGATAATAGGCACAGACCGCTGGAATTTGAAGAAGGGGATCATGTATTTGTGCGGTTATCTCCAGTTACGGGTGTTGGACGTGCATTGGGCGTGAGGAAGCTGAGTCCTCAGTTCATTGGGCTGTATCAAATTATGAAAAGAATAGGATTGGTGGCCTATCAGCTTGCCTTACCCCCTCAATTGTCTAATTTACATGATGTCTTCCATGTGTCGCAGTTGCGGCGGTATGTTCCGGATGAATCACACGTGGTGTTACCGGATGATATTAAAATCCGGGAGAACTTGAAAACTCTCATTGGTCCCATTGAGATACTTGACCGCAGCGAAAAGAGGCCGAGAAGAAAAATTATTCCCATGTTGAAGATTCAGTGGGAAGGCCGCACACCTGAAGAGGCTACTTGGGAGCGGGAGGATGAGATTCTCCAGCTGTATCCTGAGTTAACGGACAGGTATGATTTAATTTTGCAGACAAAATTCCTAAAAGGTGGGGTGAATATAACACCTCGTATTTCTAAAAATATATTTTTATATGATAATGTCAATTAAAAAGGTAGGATTAGTGAAAATTCGGAAATTAGAACCAAAATACATAAGAAGAGCAAAATGGTAATTTACCAAACACGTGTTCCTAGGCATAAAAAAATTGAGTAGAAGGCCTCAAATGATGAAAATAAGGCCGAAAATGGATTCAGAACGAAAAATCAAGTGGATAGGAAAGTTTTGAAAATTTTGATGAATAGTGATTTTCCGGTGTAAAAATACTGCGGTATAATTGTACCGATAAGCGTAAAATTTTGATCAGTATTTTAGAAAACAAAAATATGACGCGAATGAGAAAGATACGTAGATCATCAAATTGTGGTTTAAATTCGGTGATTCATTAAGACTAAATAGCATGTGGGACCACCTATGGCTTAAGTGACCTTATTAGTGAAAAAACCTCACATTCTCTCTCCTATTTCTCTTCCTCTCACGCCTGACCTCCCACTTCCATAGCCATGACCTTGAATCCTTCTTCCTCTTGTAACTTCTTCATTTCTTGACCGATTCAAGTGATTCTTGACTTGAAATTTGTTGGAAACAACCTTCCTAATCCAGTGGTAGTAGTATTGAGCCATGAAAACCACCACATATTGAGAAAAACCCCATATTCAGCGGCAGTTTTGGAGGATTTTGGAGAATTTTTGGGGCTCTTTGGGTTGAATCATTGCTTGCAGATCATCCCTTGGATCCTTGGAAGCTATTGGTGGTAAGGTTTCTCACCCACACTTGGTTTTTGATGAGATCATAATATTGATAAGGGTTTTGAAGTTGTAAGTTGAGTGATGATAGTTAGGAGCTTCAAATGATATGTGTCCTTTGGAATTAAATGCTTAGAATGGTAAGTGATGATGATTGATGCAATAAAATTTATGGTGATGTGGGAATTTTAATTTAGGCAAATTTTGAGTGGAATTTCAAGACTTTAGGAAGTTGGTATGTGAAGTAATTGAATAATTGAATTATGGAGCGTTGGTATTGATTAATAATAGAATTATATGATGAGCATAAGGGTTGAATTGAATTGAAAACCTTGTGGGGTGTTCACTTGAGAAATTCGAACCATATAGAGGATTTAAGGAAAATTGATGTGAAATAATGGTTTTAATAAATGATTGAGGTGTTAGGGAATGAATAGTTGATGATTAAAGTGATCGAGATAAGTGGGTTTAATGATGTGATGCCATTGGGCTAGAAGGTTGTGTTGTTAAATAATTGTGAATTTGTATGATTCATTGAAATTGAATGAATTGTTGCATGTGTTTGATGGTCATTTTGTTGATCATTATAGGTTACCTCTCTCGGACGCGATAGAGGAAGATTGAGCTCAGAGCGTACGTTTGGAGCCTTGTGCTTGGAGTTGAGGTAAACCCTTGGAACTGGGGTTTAGTCCCTTGTGTGCTCCACCACACCTAGTGGAAGGTTGTGGTTGGATTTTGTGTTGTATGATGTGGTGTGGAAAATGTATGCTCATGCATCGTTACTGTTTGTGTGCATTGTTTGTGATCTCTGGTTAGTAGATGTGTGTTGGTTTGGACTTCAGCTGGAGATATCCTTTGGGGATTCCGGTCGGGTTTTGCCGTGGAACCGACTCTGGGAGCGGTATCAGGATGATCCAAACGTGGGACTTCCGCTGGATAGGGCTCATGAGGAGTTCCAGTTGGGTTTTGCCATGGGGTCGTCTCATCCATGGGAGAGGCACCAGGAAGATTCCCAGGTGCTATATGATGGGGTCCTCGAACGGAATCCTTAGGAGGATGTTCTTGGATGTGCCCAGTTGTGTGTGATTTTTTATGCATGCATTTTTACATGATATCATTTGTAGCACTTTGAGTGAGCCATAGGGGGGAGTGATCCTCTAGTTCCCTTGGTTTACTGAGATATATATGTATATCTCACTCCACGTTTGGGGACATTATTTCAGGACATTATGAGCATGGAGGTGTTTCGGGCAAGAAGCCCACTTAGTGGATGGCAGTAGCATGTGGTGCATATGGAGTACAGGGTATTTTGGAGGAGCGTATATGATGCACATGACATTTAGTTAGCATTTTGGGACTTAGATCATGAACATATTGCATGTTGAGGTTTCCATGCTTTTGTGATGTTCATGATTATATTCTAAGTCTTTTGTATTGGATTTACATTATGCCTCTTGTTTCTAATTGTATTTTGTGTGAGCATGAGACTTGTCCATGGCCACCTATGTTGTATTTGAGGCATTGGAAAACTTGTGTTGTAAATAGACCATTTAATGTGTAAATGGCTATGATATTGAGAATATTGTAAATGATGCATTGATTACTGAATATGCATGATGGAATGGCCTATAGCCTACATTAGGACTTGTGTAAGGTGTATATTAAGTATCAAGGTGTTAGGAGTATGTTACATCACTCATTTTGTGTCTTTAAAGCTGTCATCTGTCATTTTTACTGCATAGTAATCGATTACCTTTCATTGGTAATCGATTACCTGAAACAGAGGACGAAAATTTGAGCCACTGTGATCCAAGTAATCGATTACCAGAGATTGGTAATCGATTACCTAGTTCTGTAATCGATTACCAATGTCTGGTAATCGATTACCTGAAAACAGGGGAGCCTAAATTGAGGTTCTGACTTCTACAGTAACCTTTGGTAATCGATTACCTCAAGGATGGTAATCGATTACCACTCTGTTAAATTTTGAAAATGTGTTTTCTAAAATCTAAAATAAATGGTATTGCTTAGAGAGATTATATTTGGTATGTTTTATGCTTCCGCGAGTTTTGTATTTACAATTATGGCGTTGTTTTAATTGATTACGGAAACGGTTAATGTTTAAAGAAAAGAATGTAATAAAAGAAAAAAGTTTATCCGTAATTTAATTAACTCAATTACTGTGATTGTAACTGCGCTTTATACCATATGCAATGATAACATTACCGGTACGTAATGGGCTGTTACACCCATGTTGTACCCGCCCCCAGGACCACCCCATGGCTTCCTGGCTAGGCGAAACACTACATACATATTATAAGCATTTTGCACTTAACAGCTCTATAGCATTTCAATAAAACAGTACATGAAAACACATCATGCATATAACCATCCCCCATGGGACATGGTGGAACAAACAATGGCTAAGCCGAGGACACGAAAGCTTACCTTGCAAGCTAACTATCCAAGCCAAGAGCCCACACAAGCTCAACGTCCAAACACAGCAGAATCACAATCTGTTTTGGACCAGCAATCATATCAACAACAATAGCTCATAAGCATATAACATAAGACAATGCTTCTCTTTTACATTTCATATCTTAAGGCTTCTCACAAAGCCACAAGTCGTTAATCACTTAGATTATGACTTAACTTAATCATTACAGAAGTTCAACTTCCATAATCTAGGGTCCATAACCCATAGCTCAGTTCTGTATGAACAGTACCGTTACTATTCTTGAAAACCCAGAATATCCAGATATTTGTCGGGGACATATCCGGATATCTATATTCGCATATCTCAAAGTCCATATCCGGATACCAATATCTGGATATCATATTCAGATATCAATATCCGGATATCATATCCGGATATTTCGCGACAGAATGCAGTTTCTGCATTTCGCGAGATATCACTTCCAATGTTCCATTTTTAACACTTCTAAACGTTAAAGCATGCATTTTTATTCTGTTCTAGGTTCATATATAGTTGTTACTTGTTTAACTCATTAAGCATGTCAATACACCTCTTTTAACCATTAAAACTCATGATCAAATGTGGTCAAGCTTACCCAAGCTCAAAACAGAGGTACAAAGGCTCTTGGAGCTCACCAAACAGCTCCTCAAGTTCTGACTTCACAAAGGTACAAAAATGGCACACCCAAGGTTGGTTCTTTCTTCACAAATGTCACTACTTGGACCTCAAAATGCCATGACAAAAGCTCTCCACAACACCACTCAAGAACTTAGCCCTCACAAACACAAAACAGAGGCTAACAACTCAGAAATGATGCACCTTACCCACTCACAAGGATACCCCTCACTCACACAAGGTGTTTAGGTGAAGAAAATGAGAGAAAAGGTGAAGACTTGGAACATTTTCAAGCAAGGAAGACTAAGAAAGAAGGGTGGTAGCAGCTCCTTCAGAAACTTCACGTAGGAGTGCACAAAATCTGACCTAGAAATGTGTGCCAAGGCCTTATATAGGCCACTTAAGCTTTAATCGCATTACATTAGCGCTAATTGCTACGCTTAGCATTTTAATCCCAAACTTAGGATTCTGAACCTACTCGTTTTTCTAAGATTTATCATATTTTTATTTTATTTTTCGCAGCACCTTTCCGGTACGCGCTTTTCCATTGCCAGTATCAGTTCTGGCACCAATTCTCATTATTTTCACTTGAAACTTGTTTTACAAGTCTTACATATTATTCTAGGAATATTCATGCACTTGTTATAATTTTTCGGGATACTTCGTCGGTACACATTTATACCAAGTAGCAGAACCGGTATCTGCACTTTTCATCAGAAAAGCGACTTTCAACATTATTAATCACTTACCATATTTATTTAAGCCATATTATAATTATTAGGGTCAATTATGGAATTATTTCTTAATTCTCACATTTATTAAATTAATTTTCCTAATTAACGGTGCAGGTTCTTACAGTTTTCGTATTTCGTGCACATTTAATGCATATGTCGTTTCAGACATCTAATCATTACTTTTGGCGTAAATTGACTTTGATGCCCCTGACCCTTGCCATTCGTAACCATTGCAGTTACTGTAAGAACTCGCACCGTTAATTTAAAAATTTAATTAATTAATTATGAGATTAATGAGATAATTCCATAATTGACCCTAATAATTATGAGAAGGCTTAAATAATTATGAGAAGGCTTAAATAATTATGGTGAGTGATTAGTAATATTGAAAGTCGTTTTCTGACGAAAAGTGCAAATATCAGTTCTGGTCCACGGTATAAATGCGTATCGATGAAGTATCCCAGAAAATTATAATAAGTATAGAAATATTCCTAGAATAATATATAAGACTAATATGTCAAGTTTCAAGTAAAAATAATGAGAACTGGAGTCAGAACTGATATCGGCTAAGTAAAAGTGCGTATCGGCAAAATGCTGCAAAAAATAAATAAAAATATGACAAATCCTAGAAAAATGGCTAGGTTCAGAATCCAAAGTTCGGGATTAAAATGCTAAGCATAGCTATTAGTGCTAATACAGTGAGATTAAATTTAATACGCATATAAATAGGTGTGCACAGATTTCTAGGTCAGTTCTCATTCTTCCCAAAACTGATTCTACGTGCCTCCTTCTTTTGGGAGCTGATTTCTCCAAGTAGTCACCTTCCTCTCTTTATATTGTGATCCCAAACGATCACCTTTTTACCAAGTTTCTTCATTTTATCATCATAACTCAGTGTCAGCTATCATGGTGGGGGAGATTGGCTTTAGTTGCTGAGTGTTGGCTGCTGTGAGGGGTGGTTTTGGGACTGAGTTTGTGGGTTCTTATGGTGGAAGCTTTGTTCATGTCATTGGAGGCTCCAAGGAGCCATCTTTTGGTGTAAAAGACCCATCTTGTGTTGCATTTTCGTGGTCTTGGAAAGTCAGTATCATGGTGCTGTTTTGAGGGCTCAAAGTTACTCTCTTTTTCTGAGTTTGAGACACTTGAGGTATACCATGATCAACTCTTTGGTATTTTCATGATTTAAGCTTGTTTAATCCATTAAAAAGGGAAACTTTGATCATTTGAGTTAAGGACTGATAATCTAAGTCTAATATATGTTAATCAACATCTGTTTAGGGAGTTATTGGACTCCCAATCACATTTAGACACTTAAAAATGGGATTATACGGTGAACAGATCGAGTTTCTGCATTCTGTTTGATAAGTATTCGAATACTTTTCGTGCAGTATTTGAATACTTATCAAGGGGTAGTCGAATACTCCTTGAAGGAGTATTGGGATACATTTCTGGGAAGAAAAGTATTCGGGTATCTGAGAAGAAGTATTTGAATACTGGGTAGTATTCGAATGTTGTAGGATTTGTATTCAAATACCTTGTGGTATTCGGATACTGAGTGAATAGTATTCGGATACCTTGTGGTATTTGGATACTTAAGTGAAAGTATTCGGATACTTTCTGGAGACATGGAGTATTCGAATACTCATCGAGGAGTATTCGAATACCTCCTGCCAAATTTGCATGAAATCACTTAAAATGAGTGGGAAAGCCTTAATCACTTAATGGAACCTTGGGCAATGAATATTAATGATTATTTATTGTATAAACAGACTAAGATTGTGCTGTTTGTGGGCTTTAAGCTTGTGTGGACTTGGCTTAGATTGATTGCTTAAGAGGTAAGATTTCGTGTCCTCGGTATAGCCATTGTTGGTTCCACCATACCCCATGAGGGGATGGTTTATATGCATGATGTGTTTTCATGTATTGATTTTGAAATGCTGTTGAGCTGTTATGTGCAAGTGCCTTATGATATGCATGTGTTGTTCCACCTAGACGGTAAGTCTGTGTATGTAAGAAACATACCATAGGGTGATTCTGTGGGTGGGTGCAAGTGGTGTCTTGCACCGATGAAGGTAATAGACGTATGTAAATCCTGCATTTCTCTGGCCAGTAGAATAGTTGACACACATAACATGATTATTCTGCTGCATTGCACTGATTTTAGAACTTATACTGTTTTACTGCTTTAGAACTTATATTGCACATGTAAGTGAGTTTGGGGTGGAGAAATCCTTGAGGACCCCTTGTCTTACTGAGATTTTTGTTTAGAGATCTCACCCCACGTTTGGGGCACATTTTCAGGTTCAGATAACTCGGGGGTTGGTACCTCGGGCGGCAGGAGGCCAGAGCTGAGGTGAGATTTATGCTTTTATGATGATGTGTTGGATTCTGACATGCTTTACATTTATTATCATGTGGTTTGATGTGAGACTCTGTTGGGCTTTGTTGCCTTATTTGGTGAGCATGGGGGTTGTCCATGCCACATTGACTTTACTTTGTTGTTTTAGATTCGAGTTGTATAATGTATCACGATTATGGTTCGGACTACGTGTTATAGTTCCGTGATTTAGATACTCACTTATTTTATAGTATGAAGTTATTCAGTGTAGATAGCTATTTATTTGCAATTACATACAGGCAATATTTTGAAAAGGATTAATTAATCAACTTGGTTAATAATGATGACGTCATAATTGAAAAGAAAAATTTTATTCCGCAATTTAATTAAGCGCAGCTTAATACGATGATATGATAACAAATCGGGTATACACGGGGTGTTACAGTTACCACCTATGGGTATATAAGCATATATACTTCCTTCTGTTCGGTTTTTACATTGCTCATTCTCCAGAAACCTCTCTTTGCACAAATTTTGTTAAGTGCTAACATTTTTAAATGAATTTTCACACAAACTTGCAAGTTCGTCCCCTTTACTCAGGTACTTTGTTTGCCTTTGAATTTCTCCTACTTCCACGTTTGGTTGTTTGCATTTAGACGTTTGCTTTTTGAACATTTGTCGCTTCTGTTGTGAACTTTTTGTTCTTCTTTTTGCGTTAATATTTTTCAATTCTAGAATAATGCATACTCTTTGAACTTTTGGAATTTAGCCTGCATCACCATTCTTTGTCGTTTCTTTCCTTTTATTTTGAATTTGGTGTCGTTTCAACTTTTGTCATAATAGGGGGGAAAACTCCTTCTTCAGCTTTGTGTTGCGAGGGGAAGGAGGAGGATGAATCCGATTTGCTTAAGAACATCCCTCCTGGGGTTCGGTTCTAGCTCTGGGGGATCCCAAGAACTGAACAGGAAGAGCGAGAGGCCATTCTTCGTGGCTATCGTGGTGGTGGATCCAAGAAGAGATCTGTGTTGTCAAGTTGAGGTCTAGGTGAGAGCCGGGGTTGTGTCTCTTTCTGGCGGGGTAGGGGTCGTCTTTTTGTCAGTAGACGTGTTTCCCAACATCTTTCCCAACCCGGACCGAATCCGTTTGGTGCTTTTTCCACCCCACATTCTGATATTTCATCTTCTTTCCAAGTTCCTCCGAGGTTATCTTACCCCCAAAAACTATTCCATGTTATTCCTGCATTTTTTGAGTTCAAAACTTGTCGAAAAAGGATGTGACTCTTTGGCCAAGTCTACTTTGGCAAGTTACCTGCATGGAGATGCTCCGGGATCTTCATCAGCTTCTGGTGAGGCAAAGGATCCCATAACTATCTCAGACAAACCCACTTCATCATCCTCTAGCGACTCCTCGTCTAGTAGCTTTTTTGATTCAGGTATGCCCATTTTGTCCTTCTGATAAGTTTTTTTCTTTCTATTTTAGGTATTTATGGCGTAATCTCAACCAGAGATTGTAGAGGAGTCTCATTCTGCTGAGTCAGAATCTGAGTCTCCTCTTGCTGCCTTAATAGCCTAATTACCTTGGGTAACCTATAAAGTATTAAACACTACGTCCGAAATGAGTGTGGACGATGTGTCTGGGCTTCCCGTTGGGAAGTTGGAGAATTACGATATAACCCCCCCTCGTGCTGATGAGCAAGTTTGTTCTGGGGGGAATTCAGACGAGCCTTGTTTCTTCTTTTTCTACCGTGATCTGGTTACACAGCTCGGTATTAGGTTTTCCTTGACCGAGTTCCAGATTTGTGTCTTAAATCATCTTCACATAGCTCCTACCCAACTTCATCCCAATGGTTGCTTGAGAAAGATTTGATCTCTCAAAGAGCCAGTGGGAGTAAGGTTGATCTTGAAGAAGTTCAAGGACCACATGAATCTTGTGTTGGCCCTTCAAATGTTTTAAGGATTCATGATCTGTGTGAATCACAAACTCCTTTGGCCAAAGATAGTGTTGCCATGTTTCCAAAGCCCTGACCAGTGCATACAACTCCTTGTCATATGTAGGGTGATGTAAAGCAGCCCCACTTAGCTTTTCACTAAAGATTGGCCTGGGGTGGTCCTGGGACGTCATTCTTGCATTAGAACAACTCCAATACCTATTCCTGAAGGAG
Organism: Gastrolobium bilobum; assembly: GCF_033153095.1. Classification (NCBI taxonomy): domain Eukaryota; kingdom Viridiplantae; phylum Streptophyta; class Magnoliopsida; order Fabales; family Fabaceae; genus Gastrolobium; species Gastrolobium bilobum. The sequence continues at coordinate 49,213 of NW_026898805.1, read as the reverse complement.
CCAAAATGACATATATGAATTTCCAACATTAACAATCTATTCTAATTAATATATGAAAAATCCATTTCTCATCTGATTGCCTTGAATTGTTGATATGTTATAGTAGACATGTATATTTTTAATTTCGTACAAACCACACTCAATTTGGAATCCTATAACTCCATATTTGCCTCTTTTAGGGTTCATCAACTTTTTTACAAATTCCAATAATTCCTACTTGTTTCTTTCAACTCCATAAACATTAAATACCATGAATACACATCAACACACACAATAAACACATGATACAACATATCCACGTTTAGCCATATTCATCCAAAAACCTAAAATTATAACTTGAAAACTAACTTTAAGAACCTGCACCGCTAAATTAGAAATTTAAATAATTTAATTATGAGTTTAGAAAATAATTTCGTAATTGACTTTAGATAAATATGGAAAGAGCATAATAATTAATATTAAGTCACTTTTCTGAAGGAAATTGTAAACACTGGGTATTTCACGGTATAAATGGATACCGTCGAAGTAATCTCAAAAATAGAAATAAAAATATGAATATTCCTAGAAAAATATCTAGGTTAAGAATATCAAATTTGGTATAAAAATAATAAGCAGTGATGTCAAAACTAATACCGGCTATTTCGCTATATAAAACGCGTACCGGTGAAGTGTCTCGAAAAATTATAATAAAAATATGATAATTCGTAGGAAAATGTCTAGGTTAAGAATATAAAATTCTATAGTTAAATGAAGAGCAGAACAAATTAAACTAATAATGTTAGTTTAAGTGAGTGCACCAATATATAGCTAATGACACTAAACCCTAGGTCAGAATTTTAGGTGTCTCTTGTTTCTCCATGGTTGCCACCCTTTGTTCTGCATGAAAGACAAGCTTTTCTTCAAGAAAAATCACCAAGACTTCTTCTTTTCTTCACCATTGATCATTTCATCCATGTAAACACCTTGAGTTTGTGAGGTTAGTGAAGAAAGTGAGCATCTTAAAAGAGTGTGCACACTGCATTAATGAGAATAGCCATTGGGTAGAGCCATTTTCACCTACTTTCAAGCTTCAAGAACCAACTTTTGAGAATAAAGCATCCACCTTGCATGCTCAAATTTGTGCACCTCTTTTGGCAGTTCTTGGGAGTGGGTTTTCAGCCTTAAAGAACCCTCATTTATCTATTTCTGAAAGCTCTAAAGTAAACCTCAACTATTTTCCTTGCATTTCCATGAAAATAGCTTGTTTTGAGTAATGAAAAAGAGAACTTTGATGATTCAAGTTAAAGGTTGTTAATTTAAGTGTAATATGGTAGATTGAACTTCTATTTGTGGGTAAATCGAAGGTGAGAACCTTAAAGGGCCTTTGGAACTCAAATTATGCAGAAAAATCTACATTTTTCCGTTTCTACACAGGTGGTAATCTATTACCTTAGAGTGGTAATGATTACCATGAAGTGAAATCGATTACCCCATGTATGGTAATCGATTACCTAATGCAATTGTGATAACAACGCACTAGTTTGGTAAAATTGTCATATCTCGAGCTACAAAGCTCCAAATTGAGTGAAGTTTGAACCTATATGAAACTAACACATAGGGATACAACCCTGTAAAATTTCATAGCCATTGGGTAAGTGATTTGATCTCAGTGTTAGTTTGAAATTGCAACTTGATTGTAGAAAATTCAGTTTGCAGCAGTCACTTTGCGAAAAATATAACCGGAGATATACAACTTCGATTGAGACATAAAATATATTGTTCAAAAGCTGAGGATGTCTAGTTTAACATATCAAAATAAATTTTGGTAAAGAGGTGCAATTAAATTTTTAAAAAGAGTAAAACACAGTTTTATGCTTAGGGGCTTTGGGAGAAGCCTACAGTACGCTAAATGAAAAAGAAAACATGTTCCATTTGACATGAAATTGTAAGATAGGATTATTAATGATGTGTTTTCCATTAAACCAGGTTGTGACTCACTGGAATGTTTGGTTATTGGTGACCACGTTGATACTTAGTTGGTATTAGAAGACTTTACCGATACAGGTAAGCTTTCGGTCCTCGATTTTATCCATTGTTTGTTCCACCAAACTCCATGGAAGGATGGTTTGATGTGCATGGTATGCTTTTTCCGAAAATGTTCATGCATTGATATTTATCTTATATATGTGGATATGCTTGTTAATGTAATGTATGGATGTGATGTTGATTACTTACATGATCAGGCTGCGACCTTGGTGTGTAAGGAAATTGATATTTATCTGATATATGTTGATATGCTTGTTGATGTAATGTATGGATGTGATGTTGATTACTTAAACGATCACGCAGCGACCCTCATGTTTTGGTAGGTTGCAAACATGCTTAATGACTATCCTGTTCTCTGGCTAGTTGAACGCACTTGCATACATCTCTGAGCTTAGGGTGGAGGATTCCTTGAGGACCCCTTGTCTTGTTGAGATTTCTAACAACTTTTTTGGGGAACATTTTTCAGAAGATGACATTCGTGAGACGGATAATTATAGAGGCAAGAGGCCAGCATAGAGATTTTATTATTGTTATGAGTCATGCATATTATAATTATTTATTTTTCCATGATGAGACTTATTGTGACTAGACTTGATGGATTATATTGTTATTTGTGGTGAGCATATGGGTTGTCTATGCCACAATTAAATAATCTATTTATTTGTTGACTTGAATATTTGTATTATAGCATCATGAGTTATTGATGCTTTTGAATTGTTATTTATTAGTATTAGGTATTTCAAATTATTTTAATGTTGCAATTACATAAGGATTCTTATTAAAAGGAAAAGTTAATCGACCATGAGGATTAGCATTGAGTATTTAAATAAAATATTATATTGCTTTCGCGATTAATTATTGCAAGCTGCGTTTTAAATACCATTTGTATGTTAATACACCGGCTGCAAATGGGGTGTTACATTTTATGGTATCAGAGCAAACTTTCTAGGGAAAATCCTTATGTATTGCAATAACCTAGGATATCTCGTGAGTGTTAGGATGTCTTGTGAGTTACTCTTATAACCTACCATGATGATGCATGTGTGACCGGAGAGCGTAGGCCTGATCAACTCATGTCTTTGTGTAACATGTGCAAAGTTATGGTTAACCTTAGGAGTGCTCGAGTGACAACAAATGGGCATTCAGATCCCATTGCAGCTGCATTGACTAAGATGCAGGCTGTTATGCAAGCTGAATTAGATGTGATTAGAGAGGCTAATCAGGCTATGATGGACACCATGCGAGAGACAAATTGGAAGGCCACTGAGGACGTATTAGAGGCGAACCGACTGACGAATATAACCATGATGCGATTCATTTTGGAGGAGATGAGGACTGGTCGTAATGATGGCCAACATCCTCTGCCGCTACCACCACCATCGCCACTGCCTTCATTCCATCATCAGGAAGGGAATGGAAATGGAGGGTCACATATTCAGGAGGACATTGAACAGAGCAATGTGGAGAGCATAAGTCACCCTTTCAGTATGATCCAGCCATACTACGAGCCCATTGAGGAGCAGGAGACAAGAGAACGCGGGTTGAATGATTTTCGTAAGCATAATCCATCTTCATCCGATGGAGTCTATAATCTTATCGTTATAGCTAGATGGCTTTAAGTGCTTAACAAGATTTTCCGAGTAATGGAGTGTACAGATCAACAGAATTTGCTATTTGCCATCTACATGCTTAAAGGTGATGCACATGAGTGGTGGACGAACACCTCTAGGGTTACGAGATGCAGGGCCAGATTGTGACTTGGCCATTCTTTGAGGAGTTGTTCTTAGGGAAATATCTCCTATATAATGCGAGAGACCGTAACCAGGGAGAGTTTGAGTGCCTAGTGCATGGCTCTATGACTGTGGATAAGTACTAGCTAAATTCAATGAGCTAGTCAAATTTTCTAATTTCAGATTAGTAATGCCTACACCTGAGTTCCTAGCTTCTAACTTCCGTAGAGGCCTACATGAGGAGATAGCTGAGAGGATTGTCGGGCTGCATCCAAAGACTTTGGCACTTTGATCCAGTAGTGTCATGACACAGAGGACGTCTGTGTAATCAACAAGGCAAAGAGATTTAAAGTGTTTGAGGCAAAAAGAGTTAGTGGTTCCTCTCAAGGGAGGGACAAGAGGCACGATGACAAAGATAAAGGGAAGCAGCTACATGTCAGACAGTAGCTCAACAAGTTTAAGAGTAATTTTGCTCAGTAGGGGAGCTCGGCGAGGCCACCCATTATTCCTAGATGCACTGATCATGGGAGATTGCACGTTGGACCTTGTTCCAACGGTCAGATTGTTTGCTTCAAGTATGGCAAGGAGTGACATTATTCTAGAGACTGTCACCCACCTGTTGCTAGAGCCGTAGTCGTCCAAGTCGTTCCACTTCAGATGGTTCCCGCACCACCAGTGACCGGCCGAGTTTACACTTGGGACTGCCAGCAATAGGATAGAGCTCCGAACCTCGTGAGAGGTATAGTTTACATTGGTAGATATGATATTGATGAGTTATTTGACTCTGAGGCTGCGCATTCATGTATTGCAAGTCCGATTGTTGTGGGGCTAAACTTGCCCATAGTTGAGCTTTCTCCATCTCTGAGGGTTACTACCACTACGGGGGAGAAATATGATGCTTCATCTATTTATCGGGATGTGGTATTTCAGTTGGATGGCCGAGACTGCATAACAGATCTTATTTGTCTACCCATGGTCAACCTTGAGATCATTTGGGTATGGACAGGCTGTTGAGAAATTGTGTGTTGGATTGTTGTGATTGCATAATATAGTGTGTGAATTATGTTTTATATAATAAATGTTGTAATGAAGTGTTTGATAATAAAACATAGTGAACTAGGTTGATTAAGTGGATTATTGGCCATTAGAGTATTATGGACTATCCTGGGAGGGGATGTATCCGAAGAGGTTGCTTCTGAGGAGTTCCATTGGACGCTCAGTTGATGTGTGATTCATTGAGTGGTCTTTGTGCACGAGGTACACGAGAGATCAGTATGCATATATACTAGTTCTTTGGCCAATAATCTATGTCATGGGCTTTCCTTTGGGGATTGGATTCTAAAAGTGTTGACTCTTGGAAGTCCCATGAGGGCACCGATTTGAGTGACTCATCGGGGGTCCTATTGCATGAGGTGCACAGATCAATCAATTTCAGTTTGCCTTATGGTCTAATGATGCATTAAGAGGCTTGACATATGAGTTTATACTCTACAACCACCAAGTGGTGGGATGATTAAAATATGCAAAGAGTGATATGCCAAGGTTTGGCAAAAAAGGTAAGATGCCTTACACCATTACATAATTTGTGATGGTGCTTTATTTTAAAAACATAAAAGATGATATCTTATTGCATGTGAGTGAAAAACACTCTCTAGTCAGGTAAGTTTGAGAAGTGTGGGAATCTCTTTAAGAAAATTAAGTGTGTAATAACTTGAACTATATGGCAAAGTCACGTGCGACCTGGTATATATGAGGCAGGTGCATGTACAATTCATTTTGTGGTTTAAGTGGTCTCCATGACTCTAGGTTAATATGTAAATGGTTGATCTATTACATATGTAGATTGCATGTGAACACCATGGATAGTACTAAGTATGAAATAAATACTAAGAAATGTTGTAATATATCGATGTTATACCATCCTTTATTGACTTTCAATTTTGCAGATGCCATGGAGATTGAGGTATGCTATTATGTAGAATTATTTCACCTTTCTGTTTCAATTGTAAATTTTGTAGGTGTACGTGAACTAAGGTACCCTACTATGTGAATTGGTATATTAATTAACATGGTTTGACTGAAATGAACATGAATATGATTTTGTACTATGAAAGAAAGTATGGCTTTATTCTAAAGAGTGAGAACTTGTGAAAATTGTAAGTTAAAGCACAACTAAAGTCATAGAATAGGACCTAAACTCACCCAAGTTAGTGTGAAGTAGAGTCAGTGGATCAGGTCATCTTTGCGGATGGAGTGACTGTTGATCCTAGTAAAATAGAGGAAATTATAAAGTGGAACGGTCCCTGAATGTATTAGAAATCAGGAACTTTCCTTGCTGATAAATTCTGATAGGATATTCATTATAGGACTCTCTCTGAAGGTACTACCCTTAACTTATTTACTAGGAAAGATATTTCCTTTTGTGTAAATTCATGAGTATGAATGACGATTTTGAAATTTTATGGAGACGTCGATAACTACATCGGTGTTGATTCTATCAGATCTTGAAAGTGAATTGGAAAATGTTCTGGAGTTTCGTATATGGATGTTGGATCAGTATTGACACAAGGTCATGAAAACTTGAGTTAAGGAACTGTTCATCGATGTTGTTACGACTTTAAGATGCTAGTTTTGAATTGTGTGCAAGCGCGTATATGAAATTGCAAGAATTAAGGAGCGTATTGTTTCGAAAATTATGAGGAATATACCTCAAGGAGGTAATCTTTACATGTGCATTGACCTGAGATTTCATTCTCGGATTGTCGAAGATTTAAATCTGCTTCGAATCTATTTTGGTTGTCTTGGACATGACGATTAAGTCTGCCCATTTTGCCTGGGAAGATAAGTTTTTCCACGGAACTGTTGGCTCAATGTTAAATTAGTGTGATAGTAAGAACTTCTTAGCGTACATTAGAGCATTGTCAATGATCGGTACCCGAAGTTCACCTCTTGTGTTAGAGTGCATTGTAAAGAGATTTCGCCACTCAATTAAAAACTAGTACTGCATATCATCCTCTGATGGATGGTCAAACTGTGTGGATCCTTCCAATAATAGAGTAAATGTTGAGAGAAAGCGCTCTGGGGCAGAACACATCACGAATAAATACTTTTTACGGTGTGAGTGAATTCTAAACACCATCGAACATAATTGATTAGAGATAACTTAAGGTATAACTCCTGAAGAGTGCACTTGGGAGCGGGACGACGAAGTTCTCCGGTGATATCCCAAGTTTAGGGACAAGTATCTCTCTAATTTTGCGGACAAAATTCTTAAAAGGTGGGGTAAGTCTAAGAAACCGCACCGCTAAATTAGGAATTTAAATAATTTAATTATGAGTTTAGGAAATAATTCTGTATTTGACTTTGGATAAATATGGAAAGAGCATAATAACTAATATTAAGTCACTTTTTTGAAGGAAATTGTAGACACTAGGTATTTTGCGGTATAAATGAATACAGGCAAAGTAATCTGAAAAATAGAAATAAAAATATGAATATTCCTAGAAAAATATCTAGGTTAAGGATATCAAATTTGGTATAAAAATAATAAGCAGTGGTGTCAGAACTAATACCAGCTATTTCACTGTATAAAACGCGTACCGGTGAAGTGTCTCGAAAAATTATAATAAAAATATGATAATTCCTAGAAAAATGTATAGGTTAAGAATATAAAATTTTATAGTTAAACGAAGAGCGAAACTAATTAAACTAATACTGTTAGTTTGAGTGAGTGTACTTATATTTAGCTAATGGCACTAGAATTTTAGGTGTCTCTCGTTTCTTCATGGTTGCTACCCTTTGTTCTACATGAAAGACAAGCTTTTCTTCAAGAAAAATCACCTAGACTCCTTCTTTTCTTCACCTTTGATCATTTCATATATGTAAACACCTTGAGTTTGTGAGGTTAGTGAGAAAGTGAGCATCTTGAAAGAGTGTGCTTGCTGCCTTGGTGAGTGAAGAGTGTATCTTTGTGTGTTTTGTGAAGTTGGAGCCATTTCCACCTACTTTCAAGCTTCAAGAACCAACCTTTGAGAATAAAACACCCACCTTGTATGCTCAAATTCGTGCACCTCTTTTGGCAGTGCTTGGGAGTGGGTTTTCAACCTTAAAGAACCATCCTTTATTTTTTTTGAAAGCTCTAAGGTAAACCTTAACTATTTCCCTTGAATTTCCATGAAATAGCTTGTTTTGAGTAATGAAAAAGAGAACTTTGATGATTCAAGTTAAAGGTTGTTAATTTAAGTGTAATATGGTAGATTGAACTTCTGATTGTGGGTAAATCAAAGGTGGGAACCTTGGAGGGTGTAAGAACTCACATCGTTAAATTAGGAATTGAGTAAATACCATTTTTTGTCCCTGACAATATCCACGAAGCCTTTATTGGTCCCTAGCAATAAAAAAAGGACATAGTGGTCCCTTAAATTACAAAAAACAGGACATGTTAGTGTAGATACAAGGTATGTTTTGATGATAACAAAGTGGCAACAAAAAAAAAGCAAGATCATTTGATCAAGAGCAAAAAACATCAACCATATGTGGATATTGAAGATGTATGATGTAGCCACACAAGAAGAGTGATGTCATATCAAAGTGGCAAGATCATTGGATCAAAAGCAACAAGGAATAATTAGAAGATCAATAACAAGATCAAAGACAACTAACCATGGACAACATCTAAGAGAAGCTCAATATCATAACCATGGTGAAAAATGATCAAAACCAACAAAGTGTCAAGCATTGTCATATTCAACAAGTCAAAGCATCATGTTCAAGAAAATATCCAAGACACAAGACATGAAGCTAAGTCTAAAATCATATTTAAAATATATCTTTAGGACTTAGAATATATGTGAGGGTATATGATAGATTGCATTGCATGAGCTCAAAGTTTTTCTCAAAGTAAATGTGTTTTTCAAATTGCATAATCATAACCTTTATACACTTGAAATAAATTTGAAAAATTCATGGAAAAGATCCTTGACATATTTTATAACGTCAAAACATATTTTTCAAGTCAAGATCTTTCACAAAAAGTAGTTGGAAGCAAGCTAGAACATATTTGAACTTAAAATTTGTTGCTTAATTTCGCTGCTGCCTTCCATACAATTTTTCGTATCTAAGATTATGGATTTGGATCTTGTGTTCTTCATAAAAGTTGTATATCTCTCTTTTATCTTTCCAACGAGACCAAGATCACATCAATCCGACAAGTATAACTCAAATTATAGCCAAAATACAAAACAATGTTCTTGTTGTCGAGTTGAGAATCGATTACCAGTGCGAAAGATCACAGTGGCTATAAAACGGCTAGTTTTTCAAAAGAGATCCCAATGGCTATAAACAACTATAAAACGGCTAGTTTTTCAAATGAGATCCCAACGGCTATAAACGGCTAGTTTCCTAACTGCTATAAACGGCCTTATTGGACCTTTGTGGAGGGAGATATGCTCTCCCAAAGTCAGCCTAAAAATTTCCATTTTAGTATAAATTTTGACAGCACCTCCTTTATTTATTTAACCAATCCTACTTTATCAAAAGTATGTTTCAAAGCCTCAAATGGTACCTAATAGACAAGGGTGACACACAAGGACCAACAATGCCTTGGTGCTCTTACAACCCATGACAATTCACATTATTTTCGTTAATTTACAATCCATTACTTAACTTTATCAAAACTTAAACTCATTACAATCACATTATTCCATTTCTTGCATTCTTAGCAATTGACATATAATCATAACCTAAGATAAGCCTATTTCCCTTTCATCACATACATGTCTTACAATATTACACAAGGTCCATAAGCATTATATTACAATTCTCCAAATGGTAAATATAACTATAATGAAATACCTCAAAATACAACAAGATATATAATCAACTAGACTTAGCCAAAATATAGCATGAACAAATATGACATGATACATATCCCTAATGCAATATACAATGTTCATGCTCTAAGTCTAGCTTACGCCAAGTGTGGCCTCAAAATGCAAAATGCTCTCCAACTCCATAAGCTCAACCAGTGGGCCTCTTGCTCGTAGCTCCAGTCCCACTACAACCACCTGAAACAATGCCCCATAACACGGGGTGAGATATACGAATATATCTCAGTTACCCAAAGGTTCTGGAGGATCACTCCGCCCAATGACTCACTCAGATGTAAATGTACAACAATGAATCATAACAACAATGGGATATAGCAAGGGATTTAGAGAAGCATGGATGTATAAGGAGAAAACATACGATGAAGCTGCAATAGTCATAGCCAAAACCAAGCAACATTCAGCCTATTGGCCTCAGCATATAACCTATGGGCTCTCATCCAAGAATGTGTTCCCAGAACATCATTCAAGGCACCCTCGAGATCTGATACACCCGAGACATTGCTAGAGTGCTCCTCAACGGATAACATCTCTATGGCCCCAAGCCAACCGGAACTCCCTCACCGAGACCTATCCAGTGGAAGTCCGTAACGCCATAAGGCAATCTATCTACTGAGAGATACAGTAATCCTATGTACCCAATATATATACATATGCATGAGCATGTTATAATCACATCATTGACATACAACTTCCAACCACTACCCCAATGGCAATGGTGGAGCACACACGAGAATTAACCCCAATACCAAGAGATTACCTTCTTGAAGCTCCCAAGCTAGGTAGCTTTAATGCAAGTTATACTGTAACTTCGTCCAACCAGAAATGCCTACAAAACAAGTCCTTCCCATATACATTAGTACCATAAAGACCACTCACTTGGTCATTCAAGCATTCATGCAATTGTCACATAAGTACTTACCCAAATCATTTTGGTCAAGGATCAAAAGCAATCCACCAAGCTCAGTCCTCAAGGATCACGTTCGTGGGAGGCTGCCTACAATGATCACAAATAGGATCATCAATTCACTTGTACATTAAGTTGAAATACAAAACATTACACTTCCCCCACACACAACAACAACTCGGCCTTCAAGGCTATTTTACGCTTTTCATGTTGTTAATTTTCTTTCAACTATGGCTTCCTAAGTCTACCACAACACCAATTCAAGTCCTCAATTACATTCAATCATCATTCAACCTCAGTTTCCTTAATTTCCCCCTTTATGGCCGAATACAACACTCTCCGAGGACTAAGGATCTTTCTCACCAACTCAAGGCATCTTACAATCATACAACCCACTCAAACTTGATTCAATTCCTCACACCACCAATTACCCAATTTTAGGATCATCCTTTCACATTTTCCCTCCTTTGGCCGAAATCAATATAGGCACCCACCAAGGGATTGTCAATTCAACTCCACACATTAAACACCTCATTCATCACATAATTAACCATTAAAACTACTCCATAACTCAATTTTCCAATCACACAATAATCTCAATTCACAAAGTCATGCTCATCAATCACAAAATTTGCCTAAGTTATAATATTTTTTCTCAATAAATTTTATGAGCTCAATCATTATAAAACGTCATTCTAAGACATATTTATGTAATACACAATTTTAATTTAAGGTCTCCAACCACCTCAATCACACAACACATAGCTTAGGTTTTCCAAAATCAAACCACAACATTCATCCAATAAAAAGTGTTGAAACTTAGCTACAATCAAGGCCTAGGACTCCTCCAAGAAATATCCAAGCAATGGCTTGAGCAACAACTCCATGAACACTAGCTTCCTCCAAAATTTCGTGGGAATGGGTGTGGATTTTCTCCCAAAATAGATAGTTTCAAGGGTTGAGGATGGTGTAACACCCCGTATATATCCGGTAATGTTATCATATCATCGTATTAAGCTGCGCTTAATTAAAATTGCAGAATATCTTTTTCTTTTCAATTATGACGTCATTATACTTAGCCAAGTTGAATACTTTGTTCATTTTCAAAACATTGCCTGTATGTAAATTGCAAAAGACAGCTAACTGAAATACCTCATTAATTTAAAATAACAGATATATGTCTCTAGTCACGGAACTACAACACGTAGACCGGACCAACTAGCAGTTTATACAACTCAAGCTAAAAGTACTAACAATATAGTGGCATGGACAACTCTCATGCTCACCCAAATAAGGCAACAAAGCCCAGCAAGTCTCAACATAGCAACAATATAATATAAAGGCGGAAAATATAAACAGCATCCAAATCCAGTCATGCCAGCATATTAACAGTAATATCATCAACTAAGCTCAGGCCTCCTGCCGCCAGAGGCATCAGCCCCCAAATTACCTGAACCTGAAATAAGCGCCCCCAAACGTGGGGTGAGATCTCTAAACAAGAAATCTCAGTAAGACAAGGGGTCCTCAAGGACTCTTCCGCCCCAAGCTCACTTACAAGTATAATATAAGTTCAAAACCACTAATTTCAATGCATGTTCATGTTAAGGCATATATATCATGACAGTATAATCTCTTGCTCAACGAGCTAAATACTATAACTCATTAATCATGTGATGTATGTAAATGCGGTTCGACTGGCCAGGGAACAGGATAGGGATTATGCACGTCTGCGACCCATCTAAACATAAGAGTCGCAGTCTTATGCCTTACACACCTGAGTCGCTGTCTGATCGTGTAAGTGACAACATCACTTTCATACACTATATGTCTTACACACCAGAGTCGTTGTCTGATTGTGCAAGTAGTCAACAATTAATTTAATACATCTCAGGCATATATCAATGCATATTTCATCTTTCACAAAAGCATACCATGCATATAAACCACCCTCCCATGGAGGTCGGTGGAACAAACAACAGACTAATCTGAGGACACGAAAGCTTACCTTTCAAGCTAGCTATCAAATCCAAGAGTCCACACAAGCTCAAGGCCTACAAACAGCACAATCACAATCTGTTTGTATCATAATCCATCATCAATAATCAAAGCACCTACGCTTATTGTTGGGTGGTTTGCTGATGGTGGAAAATATAAGTTCTTATAGGGGACGTTCCTCTGTTTTTGCAGAACACAGATTCGTTCCCTTAGTTCCAACCCAAGTGCGCAAGTGCACGCATCAACTAATAAAGGGAGTATTAATGCCCAAATTATCGTTCCCACGAGGATAGAGTGCTAATTATTGTTTTATCACTGTTTATAAAGAGTAAAAATGAGAAGAAAAGTTAGTAAATGAACTGTCTAGTCAAACGTTCCCTACTGTCTTGACAACGTTCCTCAGGAACAGTAGGTTCAACCTGATGGCAAACAGTTGCTCGTTGCGTTATGTATGTGATCCTTCATGTTTAGAAGAAGGTGAGATAACAATCATTGGAGTTTTTATAAGTACTAAATAAAATAAAATAAAATTACTAAAACAGAAATAACTATAATCAAGAGACAACAGGGTGGTGGTTAAAACAGTTTAACAGAAGGAACGGATTCACTGCTTCACTCTTAAAGGGGCTGTTTTCTCTGCTCAAGACTTAGCACCTTTTGGCTTTGTCCCAGTTTCTTTGCCTGCCAACTCTGATTCCTCAGCTCATGGTCTAGATGGCTCACAAGTTTCCATATTCCTATGGCTCCCTTGACTCCAACAGGTACTTAGTTCAGAACCTTAAAATGGGCAAGTTGGCCCCTTATTCCAAAGGTGACCAGTAGCGTTTTTGCCATGACATCGACCTTCCCCAATGGCTAAGCTGTCTGAAATCTCTTCCTTATGGAAGTTCCTTTCTCAGTATGTACCCAATTTCCATTGGCGCACAATGAATATAGCTTACTTAACCAAAGAAATACAAAAAACTTCAGTTAAGAGTTCTGAAAACAGTTCTTTAAGAGTTTCACAGTTTTTCCATTCCACAGATAGTTCAACTCATGGCTGATAGTTTAAACATAATTATTCTCAACTGAAATCACATAGAGCCGAGATTCAGTCAAGAGATAACGATTGGAACGAAGAGAAAAATACTTATATTAATTTAAAAGACAGTTTATAAAAAGAAACAGAAAATGGAGAAAGATGGGTAATTGCTCGTGAGGAGTCTTGATGGTTGTTTACAGAGAAGGGAAGAGGGGTTGTCGCTTAACTATAATTACAACTGAAAATTAAACTAAGTTACTAACTACTACTAAATGATCTCTTCCTTTCGGACTGCAAACCCTTCAGGATTCGATGATGTTTTTGTGTGAGGGAGGTCCTATTTATAGCTGGAAGAGGAATGGCAAGATTGTAATTCCCTTGGAGCTAGTTGCTTGAATGAGGGGACGGGACGGTGGCAGCAGAGTGTGAAGCTTGGGTGAATTGCTGAATAGAATAGGGTTTTGTGATGATTAGCCGTTGTTTGCAGGCCTTCCCATGTTTTGCTTCTGTTTTCAGCCAATAAGAACTCTTGATTCCCTGCTCTTCACGTTTCCAGCTGCTCAGTTGGTGCACTGCCTTGCTTTTTACAAGTCTTTAACTCTACGTTACCTGCAAAGTGTACAGAAGCATTAAATGAATGGAGCAGGTGCATTAAATGCGTCTCAGTCCATTCCCCTTTTAATATATTTTAAAGGAATAAGTTACCATCTGTTCCCCCACTGTGTTTTTGTCACAAATGTGTAAAACAAATGATTTTCATGCTGAAGTTGCTCATCCGATGAGGGAACATATGGTATTTTGCCATCAAAATGGGTTTAGATGAGAACGAATTTACGTCCCATCACTTATGCATAAAGACAACGCTTCTCTTTTACGTTTTACGTCTTAAGGCTTCTCACAAAGCCACAAGCCCTTAATCACTTGATTTTGACTTAGTTTAATTAATACAGAAGTTAAACTCCATCAATCTAAGGTCCACTAACCCCCAAAAGCCTTCTGTATGAACAGTGCAGCTACTGTTCTTCGAAAACCCAGAATATTCGGATATTCCTTGGGGACATATCCGGATATAACATATCCGGATATTTCTCTGCCAATATCCGGACATCAATATCCGGATATCCAGAACCCCATCAATATCCGGATATGGATATCCGGATATCCAGAAACCCATCAATATCCGGATATCAATATCTGGATATTTCCAGCCAAATATCCGGATATTTCGCAACAGAATGCAGTTTGCATTTTCGCGAAGATATCCCTTCAAGGTTCCAGTTTTAACACTTTAAAACATTTAAGCATGCATTTTTAAGTCCATTTAGGTTCATATATCAGTTGATTACTTGTTTAACTCATTAAACATGCCAAGACACCATCTTTAAGCATTAAAACTCATGATCATAGTTGGTAACACTTACCCAAGGTTCAAAACAGAGGCAAAGGCTGCTCTTGGAGCTCACAACCAGCTCCAAGGATTCTGACTTGTACCAAAAACGAAAATGCCAACAAAGCTAGGACCTTTCTTCACAAAGGAAGCTTCACAAGCCAAGAAGATGGCTCTCACCACAACCACCAACAAGTCAGCACCCCAAACCCCATAAAACAACACCCTAAACTCCGAAAATGAGACACCTTACACTCTCTCTAGCCATTGCACACTCACACAAGGAGTTTTAGAGGAAGAACCAAGAAGAAATGAGGTCTCTTGGCTCCAATGGTGAAGGGAGGATGAAGGTGACAAGGTGGCTACCCAACCTCAGAAAATCTCACGTAGAGAAACTGAACATGCCTAGGGTTATGTGCCATAAGTTGAATATATAGTGTTTTAAGAATTAAACACACAGTATTAGCACTAATTGCTACGCTTAACATTTTAATCCCAAACTCAGGATTCTTAACTTACTCAATTTTACAAGAATTACCGTATTTTTATAATATTTTTCGGAGCACCTTTCCAGTACGCGCTTTCCATAGTCAGTATCAGATTCTGGCACCAGTTCTCATTATTTTAACTTGAAACTCGTTTTACAAGTCCTATATATTATTCTAGTAATATTCATGCACTTATTATAATTTTTCGGGATACTTTTTTGGTACGCATTTATACCGACTAGCAGAACCGGTATCTGCGCTTTTCATCCGAAAAGCGACTTTCAGCATTATTAACCACTTACTACATTTATTTAAGCCTCATGATAATTATTAGGGTCAATTATGGAATTATTTCCTAATTTCACATAATTAATTAATTAACTTCCTTAATTAACGGTGCGGATTCTTATAGATGGTATGATTGGGTTTGGATGGTTGTTTACTTAAAGTTTCATGTGGTTGAAGTTGAATTTTGGTGGAGATTTGCTTAAGAAAATCCAAGGAGAAATTTGTACTCCAAAGGGGGGCTGCGGCTTTTAAGAGAGAAGGGAGGGAGAAGATGAATGAATAGTGCTGGTTGCATGTAAGAACCCGCACCGTTAATTAAGAAATTTTAATTAATTCATTATGAAAAATTAGGAAATGATTCCATAATTGACCCTAATAATTATTATGAGGCTCTAATAATTATGATAAGTGATTGAGAATGCTGAAAGTCGCTTTTTGGAAGAAAAGTGCAGATACCGATTCTGCTAGTCAGTATAAATGCGTACGAAAAAAAGTATCCCGAAAAATTAATGTAAGTGCATGATAATTACTAGAATAATATGTAGGACTTGTAAAACGAGTTTCTAGTCCAAATAATGAGAACTGGTGCCAGAAACTGATACTGGCTAAGAAAAGCGCGTACCGGAAAGGTGCTCCGAAAAATATAATAAAAATATGGAAATTCTTGTAAAATTGAGTAGGTTAAGAATCCAAAGTTTGGGATTAAAATGCTAAGCGTAGCAATTAAAGCTAATATTGTGTGTTTTATTTGAAAGTAGCTATATATACTCATTTAAGGGCACATTGCCCTGGATACCAGATTTTCCTTCGTGAGAGAGGCTGACCAGCTGCTTGAGCACTGTTCCATTGGTCTCCTTCACCTTCTCTTGAGCCAAGTTGGGACCTTTGGCATTGATCCTTCTCTTTTCTTCTTGTAAACACTTGGGAATCATCTTGTGAGGGTGTGAGGGTGCCTTGGGGTTTTAGTCACTGTTTCTGGTCAGGGAGTGTGCTGAGTTGGGGTGTGGGTTGAGAGCCACCTTCTTCTTGGTTTGTGAAGCTTCAAGAAGCTACCTTTGTGAAGAAAGGAACCATCTTGTGATAGCATTTTCGTGTTCTGTCCTAGTCAGAGGTTGAGGGACTGTTGGTGAGCTCCAAGAGCCTCTTGGTTCTGAGTTTTGAGCCTTGGTATGTTGTACCACCCTTTGATCATGAGTTTTATGCTTAAAAATGGAAGATTGATGCATGTTAAGGCTAAAAGATATCAAACACACCTAGAAATGCATGTTTAAGTGTTTAAAATCGGTAAAAACCCAACTTTTGAAGGATATCTTCACGAAATGCAGTTTCTGCATTCTGTCGTGAAATATCCGGATATCTGCCCGTGGAATATCTGGATATTGGATATCCAGATATGGTATCCGGATATGCGATATCCGGATATAGGATTCTGGATATCCGGATATGCACAGTGGGATATCCGGATATTGCATATCTGGATATACACCCGAGGAATATCCGGATATTCTAGAATTTCGTAGAACAGTAGCTGTGTTGTGTGTACAGTAGGCTATTGGGGGTTTGTGGACCCTAGATTGATGAAGTTGAACTTCTTTAATTAATGGACTAAGTCAAAATCATGTGATTAAGGGCTTGTAGCTTTATTGGAAGCCTTAAGACGTAAATCGTTAAGGAGAACGTAGTCTTTATGTTAATGCTTTTGAGTTATGTATGTTGATACACTTGCTGGTCCTAAATCAGATTGTGATCTACTGTGTGTTGGACTTGAGCTGTGAGGACTCTTGGCATTGGATAGTGAGCTTGCAAGGTAAGCTTTCGTGTCCTCGGTTTAGCCATGTTGTGGTTCCACCATGTCCCATGGGGGTATGGTATATGCATGCTGTGTTACATGCTTTTGATGTTTTGGAAATGTTGTTGAGCTATTGTATGTTAGTGCCTTGTTGATATGCATGGAGGTGTTCCACCTATACGGTAAGCCTGAGTATGTAGAACATACAATAGGGTGAGGCTGTGGGTGAGGTGCAAGCGGTGTTCCTTGTACTACATGTAGGTATAGACGTATTCCTACATTTCTCTTGCCAGTAGAATAGTGATTACACACATGCCATAGATATCTGTTGCACTACATAGTTTTGGAACTGATAATGATATAAATGCTTTTAGAACTTATATTGCACATGTAAGTGAGCTTGGGGTGGAAGATCCTTGAGGACCCCTTGTCTTACTGAGATTTCTTGTTTAGAGATCTCACCCCACGTTTGGGGAATGCTTATTTCAGGATCAGGTAATGTTGAGACCTTAGGCGGCAGGAGGCCGGAGCTGAGTTAGATTTGCTGTTATTTATGCTGACATATTGGATGCTGGATTTGCATGCTGCTTATATGCTTATAGCTTCAGTTCATGTTTATGGAGTTTTATGTTAAGACTTGTTGTTTACGCTGTTTATTTGGTGAGCATGGGGATTGTCCATGACACATAGTATTGTTTCGTCTTGAGTCTTTTGGGAGTTGTAATAATGTATCAGGATATTGTCCGAATTACGAGATGTAATGCCGTGATTTAGATACACACTTTATTTATATATTGAGGTATTTCAGTAGATGTCTTATTGCAATTTACATTCAGACAATATTTTATGAAATTGATTAAGTAATCAAGTTGGTAATTGATAATGACGTCATAATTGAAAAGAAAAAGAATATTTCGCATTTTTAATTAAACACCGCTTAATACGATGTAATGATAACACTACCGGATATATACGGGGTGTTACATTGCACATGTGGCCTAAGTCTACTTAAGTGAGTGGGTCCCACTTGCCACCTCGCGCAATTCCAATTATTTCGAATCTCCCGCTTAAATTACTAATCTCCAATTAATAGCTAGGCTATTTAGAAACTTCAATTTTTAACATTCGCCAAAGTCCTTTAGTTTCCCTTGAGTAGATGAATCCGGAGTTTTTCGGTCATTCGGTGAAATCAGAGTTTTAAGCTGTTAGGTGCACTGTTAGCACGTTTCCCCAAAAACCCTAATTTCAATCAATTTTCATCAATAATCATACATCTTAGTCCTATGTTCTTTTTCCATCTTATTTCCAAGACTAGAGCTCAAATTTCATTCGACATGCGTTTCGGTGCAACTGTATCGTTAAATTTTGCCCGGTAAAAATAATATTCATCAAATTTCCAGAAACTTGCCTAACCACTACATTTTTCGTTATGAATCCATTTCTAGAGTTAGTTTTCCCATTAGAGGCCTTTTACTAACATTTCATTGTCTAGGGTTTCGTGTTTGGCAATTTATCGTTTTACCTTTTTTACGTATTTCGACCCAGAACTCAAGATTTTCACTAATCCTACCCTTAAATCTTTATTTTAACTATAATTAAGTGTTTTAGAATTTAAAAGTGTTATAGTACTGACTTGGAATAAATCGCCTTCTCATGACAGCTTTCATTTCTTCCCATGTTTCAATGGGTCTTTCACCATGTCTCCTCTTGTTTGACACAAATTGATCCCACCAAACAATAGCATAATCAGGAAATTCTATGGCAACCAATTTTACCTTTTTCAATTCTTAGTAGTTATCACAATCAAACACCAACTCCATCTTTCTTTCCCACTCCAAGTAAGCTTTTGGATCATTTCTGCCTTGGAAGGATGGAATCTTCATCTTGATACTTCCTAGGTTATTATCAACCATTTCTTCATTACGCACTCTTCTTCCTTCATTTCGACGCTCAATATGCCTCATATCAACCGTAGAATTGGTTTCATCTTCATTTTGATGTTCTGAAGTTTTGCGTTGTTGCTCCTTTTGTTCAACTCTTTCTATTCTATCTTGCATTTCATCGAACTTGAAGTTCAATCTTTCAAATCTCTGTGTCATGGCTTCAAAGTAGAATTTGAAATCTTTAGGAATTTGAGCATCACCCTCTTGAGACTTTTTTTTCTTTTTCTTTCTTTCTTTTTTGCTTCTGAAGATACTAAGATTTTTTTTTGAACATTACCAATGGGAGTAGTTGACATAAGAAGGAGAATGAAATACAAATAAAAAAGGTTAACAATAAAATAAGGATAGATCAAACCTGATTTAGAAGACTAGCTTTGATAGCAAATGATATGAACCTCATCAAGAATAGTGAGACCCAAGACCAGTTTAGTTAGGATCGTTTCTACAATCAGGAATTTAAAACAAGAAATAAAGAACCTTGACCCATTATCTATGGAAGATAAGAACCAAAGGTATAAGAAGGATAAAGACGCCACACTCAAGAAAGAAGAAGGTGAAAGGTGAGTGATAAGCCTGTGTTGAACGCCACAAGAAAAGTTTCTTGATAAGTTCAGAGTTCTAGATAAGAACCAAAGAGAAGAAACCTCTCTATTTTAATATAACTTCAAAATCTGATTACAAGAGTTATATCCTCCCTTATTTATACTTGGAACATCCCTCCAAGAATATGAAAAGAATAGCAAATGAAAAGACACTAATTTAAAGTTGACAACTTGAAAAAAGGAAAAACTCTAATCAGCCCACTAAACATTAATGACATTGAAAATGTTAATCAACCTCACTAAGCATTGATAACATTGAAAATGCTATCAGCCCAACTAAGCATTAATTGACAATGGAAATTGCTACTCATTCCACTCAACCTCCATTACATTGATGACATTAACTAAATTCTGATTATGAATAGATTTGGAGTTGATGTCTTCATGATTAGTCCACATTTGCTGGATTAACCCACCAAGAGCTTCTTTAAACTTCTTAGCCCTTGATCTTGTGATTGACCCATTTGGCAATTGCAATGGATCACTAGATGTTGTCTCCTTTATGATTTAGTAGTCGAAGATAAAGTTACTCAAGCAACTTGAGAAACGTTAACTATATATATATATATATATATATATATATATACACACACACACACACACTTTTTGAAGAAAAAAGATAAAAAGAAAATTACGGCACGCAAAACGAATCTCTATAACATTACACAGTCACTTTTCGTAGAACATAATTCTTATAAAACCCATATATATATATATATAGGAAAAAACATTTCTCCAGCAACTTGAGATAAGTTTATCTCCGGCTACTCCAAAACTACGTCGTTTTGTTTATTTATTTTCTTATATTAATTGATTTACCTTTGAATGGTTACGATTCCCTTTTTCTCTCTCTTCTATTCTTCTATGTTTGTGATTTAGTAGCCAGAGATAAAATTATCTCAAGCAGCTTGAGAAACGATAAGCATATATATATATATATATATATATATATATATATATATATATATATATATATATATATATAGGGGCAAGATATTCTTACACTGGTGTAAGAGTTAAAAGTCTTACACTCAATCTTGACCATTGATCCACTTGTATCCAATGGCTCACATTACTAAAAAATTTGAGCCGTTAGATATAAATGGGATCAGTGGACAAGATTAAGAGTGTAACTTACACTGGTGTAAAATGATCCTAACCCATATATATATATATATATTTCAAATCCCTAAATGAGGTGGAGCAAATAATTTCATGTCGCGTAAGGGAGAACTGAACTAGGGTTTGTTCATAATATAAATATCAATTATTGAACTTCATTTCTTCCCTCTCCCGTTTGTAAGACCGTGCTGCCTCACCTTCACTGTCACTCTCCGCAAGATGGCTGTTACCTTATCAGATCTCCACACAGAGTCAGGCCTCAAATCCCTTGATGAATTCCTCTCTGGCAAGACCTATATTTCTGGGTAACGTACTAACATCCACCCAAATTTCCTTTTTTATTTTTTCATTTTTAATATAATTTTCAGTTTTTAGTTTCTGTTTTCTTGTGTCTGGGATTTCCCTGATTTGTTCTGTTTGTGAGTTTGATTGGGTTTTCAGGGATCAGTTCACAAAGGATGACATCAAAGTGTTTGCAGCTGTTTTGGAGAAGCCGGGGGACACTTTTCCCAATGCTAGCACGTGGTACGATGTTGTCTCTTCTCATCTTGCTGCAAGGTTTGTTCCTCTACTCTTATACGCAAATTGGTCTGATTTGTTTTCTCTTTTTGTGATTTTTTAAATCTGGGATTTCATTTGATGTTGTTAAATCCTTTTTTTCTTTTTCTTTTTTGTTAATTTCTTCCTTTTTTGTATGCGAAGCTTCCCCGGAAATGCTCAAGGGGTAAGATTCAGTGGCAAAGCTGCTGCTCCAGCTGAGGCTGCACCTGCAAAACCGGTATTTTGATTTCGAATATGTTTGTTACTTTAGTTCTTTGATGCCATTTTGCTATTCATTTATTAAGAAAAAACAAAAAAAAATGGAACTTTATTTTGTATCCACATTCATATGTTTGCTATAATTCAATTTTGGAGGCAGTACATTATTTTGCAGTGCGCACATTATACAATTGCATAATAGTGACTTTGAGTTTTGACTCTATAAAATTACTTAACACTGATGTTTGTTTGATTGGGTTGGTTTTGAGTGATGGGAAGTGGTGGGACTTGTGAATGGTTTATAATAGAGTGGAGCGGAAAATACTCTATACTATCTGTATGTTGAAAAAAGACGAGAGGAGTGGAGTATTTAGGAGTGTAATATTTTTATAATAATCTAGTGATTTGCTTCTTCTTTTTAAATAATGTTTTTCTCCCCATTTCTTCCCAAACCCCCTTACTTGGAATTTTGGAGTTGGAGCAGTATGAAAGGTTTTGATGCGCCCTCCTAACCACTCCAATCTATTGCTCAAAAGTTTCCCAAACAATGGGTTGGCATCATAAGCCATCCCACTCCATTGCTCCAAATTTACCTTTAATTAGGACTATGAAAGGTAGATTATTGTTGTTTTAGTACTTTGCCTAGGCTAATAAGCCAATCACTTCAAGTCTTAAACTAGTTTATTACTGGGATTTATTTGAATTTGCCAGGATGCTTCTGCTGCTGAAGATGATGATGACCTTGATCTCTTTGGCGATGAGACTGAGGAGGAAAAGAAGGCGGCTGAGGAAAGGGAGGCTGCCAAAAAGCCTGCCAAGAAGAAAGAGAGTGAGTTTTCTCTTAAGCTGTCCATGAAGCATTTACGTAACTAAAATATTGAGAAAAAGTTTTCTTTGAATTTATGTAGCTCACTTGATTGCCTGTTTAATGGGAGTTAGGAACATTTAGTTATATGGTGAAATTGCACTACGTTATCCGCTCCTCTTTTCTTTCTTGTTTCCCTGCTGAAAGTGGTTAAAACTGACGTCATTTGGCTTTTTAGGTGGCAAATCTTCTGTTCTTCTCGATGTTAAGCCTTGGGATGATGAGACAGACATGAAGAAGTTGGAAGAGGCTGTTCGCAGTGTTGAGATGTCTGGTCTATTGTGGGGAGCATGTATGTTAACTTTTCTTACGTTTTATCCTACATATCTGATGCATATACCTTCTATATATAATGATGTGAACAAAATGCTTTGTTGATATTGATACAGCCAAACTGGTTCCTGTTGGTTATGGGATCAAGAAGTTGCAGATCATGTTAACCATTGTTGATGATCTCGTATCCGTGGACTCCCTTATTGAGGAGCATCTGACAGTTGAGCCTTGCAATGAATATGTCCAAAGCTGTGATATTGTTGCATTCAACAAAATTTAAGTGTTTTTTGTTGAACTTCAGTGTAGCCATTTTCAAGCGGCTGATTAGTCTGTTTTTCTTTGATAAATCTCAACCCGCCCCTTTTCATCTTTTATGTCTAGTTTGTGTTTCAGTGGTGATTTATTACTAGAATTCTGAGAAGTAAAAGATATATATTCTGACCCCTTTTTTTTTTTATAGATTTCTTCACTTGTTAATTGATTATCTGATTAATCCACTTCGAGTTCGGTCGAACTTTTATAAGGGATAGTTCTCCAAATAATTCTGAATATCTTTGTTAGTGTTCTATCAATTTATTCTTGAAAAACTGAAGTGTGGGATTAAAATTAATGAGTGTGGGATTTCCATGTAATTGTGGACAGGACTTCATTTTGTTTACATTAGAGGTGCGACCAGCAGTAGTGTTTTTAAGTAGCTCTTTGGATCCCAAGATCAAAACTTCCATCCTTGAAGTAACACTTTTTAAGAATCCGTTTTCATCAAATGTGGGTCGAAATTGTGTGGGCAATATATATATCAAAAAAAAAAAAAAAATAGGTGCTACTTCCTAGGGTATGAGAGGGGAAAAGGTGACTCGTGAAGAACCAAGTTTCTTACATATTCAAACCAAAGTCTTTCTAATGACTCTTGAGCCAGTAAGCACGATGGCTCAAACTAAAACTTTTCTCAGTGTAATATTTAGCTTCAGATTGAAGCATAAAACCGCCACCCGCGTTTGGTTATTGCCTTGTAGTAATAATTTGTTTATCTTATGATCTTTTGTCATTTTTCACTAGGATATTGTCAGTCATGATTAGCTGACAGTTGCAAAACTTTTACCTAGGTGTCATTTGAATCGAGTAACGTCAATTAAACTATCTTGTAGTTGTCGACATATAAAATGCATGCCCAATGCACTATTACAATAAATAATTGTTAGTGTGATATAATGCATACAATTTGGGTTATTTGAATATTTTGTAGTTCAAAAAGTATGTTAATATGAGTGTCTAGCTTGTAACTAAGTCGTTCAAAAAGCTATCAAAAAGTAGGAGCGCGTGAGGGAGATTTTTTTTGCTCTGCTAGGGTTTCGTGGGTTTTTTCGGATTTTTTCTCATTTCTAGGTGACGAGGTTGGAGAGAAGGGGAAGACCCCCTGATTCAGAGGATGTGGTAGCGAGAGACAGGGATACAAAGAAGGCTAAGGGTGAGGGATTGGTGGATCTGGACATGCATGATTCGAATCTGGTAGCGGGCGCTACGGTGGAGGAGGAAATGTTGACGAAATTGAGTAATGGAGGACCTGAGATGACGGGGAAGGGTGAAGGATTTCTCAGGGATCCTAGGAAGCTGGTTTCATATAAGGACCAGCTTCTCCGCGTGAATGGTGTGTGGGATGATCGGCAAGCTGATGAAGATGAGGATTGGCTCGCTCAGAGCAGAAGAGATGAATTGGATGAGGAGGAGGCCATCAAAGCGTACGAGCAAACGCAAGAGGATGATCCACTGGATCCTTACTATCAGTTTGATGTTCTGGAGAAAGTGGACCAGTGTAAGAAGTGGAGGATGGCGCTCACTATGAAGCTGATGGGGAAGAGATTGGGGGCAAGGTTCCTATGGAATAGATTACACAAATTGTGGAATCTTGAAGGAGAATACAAAGTGCTGGACTTGGAGAATGATCATTACATGGTGGAGTTCGAAAAATGCAAGACTACTTGTTTGTTCAACAACAGGGGCCTTGGGTTGTAGCTGATCACTATTTAATAGTGCAGAGATGGAGACCGAACTTCGATCCTTATGATGATGGTGTGAAGAAGTTAGCGGTGTGGATTCGAATACCTGGAGTTCCTCGAGAGTTCTATACCTATAAGGACCTTTGGAGGATGGGGAACATGGTGGGCAGGACTCTACGGATTGATGCAAGTTCCTTGAGGCACAGTGGACTGGAACAACAAGAGGAAATCATTGAGCGAGGTAAATTTGCCCGTATCTGTGTTGAAGTTGATTTGAGTAAGAGTTTACTGTCGAAATTTAGAATTGGCCATAGGCAACTGTTTATTGGCTATGAGGGGCTTCACCTCATATGCTTTTGTTGTGGACAATATGGCCACAGGAAAGATCATTGCATGTTTAACCCTGAAAATATGAGGAGATCTGAGAAGGGGATAGGTGAGGAGGGTCAGGCACTTACTGAAATCCCTAGTGGTGGGATGATGGGAAATAAACAGGAGGTGGAGAGAAGTCAGGAGGAAGATGGATTCAGAAATTGGATGACGGTCCAGAGGAATAATAAGAATAGGAAGATTAATCAGCAACCAAAAACCAAAGTAATGAGTATAGGGAAAGGGAAACAGGAGGGGGTTGGCCTGGACCAGGATATCAGGAATGGGGCTTCAGGCTCGAGGTTCTCAATGCTAGGAGAATTAAAGGAAGATGGTACCCTTGGGTTGGGTTTGCATACAGATGAGGCAAAGCAGGAGGGCTCAGGTTTGGCCAAGGAAAGTGGTTCGAGCTCTAATGGGTCTGAGACAAGAAGAAAAAAGGGCAGCACTGGGGGGATTGGGAAGTTATATACCCAAAAACCTCATGCTCATATGGAGGCAAATAAAAAGAATGTTGTGAGTCAGGGGAATGGGATGAGCAAGCTGCAAGGGAATGCTAATGATCAGAGAGAAGCCATTCTTATTAAGTCAACAAGTTTCAATAAGAGTTCGGGGAGAGGGGTAACAGGCCAGGGGATCTTGATGGAGGGAAGTAAAAGGACTGGACAGGGGTTTATATTGAAAGATAAACCTCCAGATGCTCTCATGGAAGGAAAGAAGGTAGACAAAATGAGCAAGGATCCTATGATCTTGGATGATATCACTAATTTTGGTGGTGTTCAGAAACCTAAGGTAACCGGTTAATTTTGGAGCTGTTTGGGTTCTAGGTTACTGGTTTTATTTGTTTGTTATGATAGTTTGTTCGTGGAATTGCCGTGGAGCAGGTAAAAAGGGTTTTTCCTCTCTAATTAAAGATATAGTGTACCAGAATAACATTCAGGTTCTGGCTTTGTTGGAAACTAGAGTGAGTGGTAGGAGGGCTGACAAAATTATTAGGAGTTTGGGGTTTGACAGTTATTTTAGAAGAGAGGCAACTGGATTTTCTGGTGGTATTTGGTTGCTTTGGAATAAGAGTGTGACGACTGTGTCTGTGTTGTTGGATGAACATCAATTTGTCCATTCAAGACTATACTGGATAGAGAATGGGAAGGAAGAATTTTTCACTTTTGTATATGGGAGTCCGAGAAGGATGGAGAGGAGAATCCTTTGGGAATGCCTTAGCGAAATTGGTGTGGATATGGGGAATAATTGGGCTGTTATGGGGGATTTTAATGCTTTTTTGGAGAAGAATGAGAAGGAAGGAGGTAGTGAGGTGTGTTGGGGAAGTGTCCAGGAATTCTCTAACTGTATTAGTGCTTGTCAACTTGTGGATTTGGGTTTTTCTGGGCTCAAATTTACTTGGAAGAGAGGAAAACTTAGGGAAAGGATTGATAGAATCATGGTGAATGAGTCCTGGCACCTGAATTTCCCTAATAGGTCCATTCAGCACTTGTTGTTTAATGGATCAGACCATAGACCAATTTTGCTCAAGGATGATTCTCGGGTTAATGCAGCTGGGGGTAGCAAACCTTTCAGATTTTTGGCAGCCTGGTTGACTAATGAGGACTTTGGTTCGGTTGTGAAGTCTTATTGGCATCAAAATTCTAATTGGCTAGAAGCTAGAGATAAATTTCAACAGGAAGCTGTTCTCTGGCATCATAATATTTTTAAAGCCTTACATAGAAGGAAGAAGAAATTCCAAGGTAGACTTAGAGGGCTGAATTTTGAGTTGAGTAGATGTCCTAGTGAGACCATGGAAAGGTTGCATAAGGAACTATGGTAGGAATTAAACTCAATTTTTGTCCAGGAGGAATTGACCTGGTTTGAAAGAGCTAGATCTAAATGGCTGGCTTTTGGAGACAAGAATACAAAATTTTTCCACTCTGCCACTGTTGCAAGATGTAGGAAGAACAAAGTCAAAGCCCTTAGGAATGATGGAGGTGATTGGGTGGAAGAGCCTGAGGAGTTAAAGTGCTTAGCTGTTAGTTTTTTCAAAAATCTTTATATGGAGGAGGTTCAAGCTGACACCAGTATGAGTATAGGGAATTTATTTCCTACTATTGATAATCAGAGTTGGAGGAATATGGGGGCAATTCCGGATTCTGTTGAGATAAAGAGCACCTTTTTTAGTATGAAGCCTTTTAAGGCTCCTGGTGTGGATGGACTGCATGCAATGTTTTTTCATTCACAGTGGGATAAGGTAGGGGAAACTGTGGTTAGGTGGATAAAAGAAATTTTTGAAGATCCTAGTAAGGTGGATAAGATTAATCAAACCCTCATATGTTTGATTCTAAAAGTTGACAGCCCTGAGTTGATTAGTCAATTTAGGCCCATTTCTCTGTGTAATTTGATGTATAAGGCGGTCACAAAGATAGTTGCAGGGAGGGTGAGGAACCACTTGTGTGACCTGATCATGCCTAACCAATGTAGTTTTGTTAAAGGTAGGCACTCATCAGATAATATCATCATTGCACAGGAAATTATTCATTCCATGAGGAATAAAAAAGGGGCTAAAGGATGGATGGCAAAGGTGGATTTAGAGAAGGTATATGATAGGATAAGCTGGGAGTTCCTTCAGGAGACCCTTGTGGAGGTTGGATTTCCAGATTCTTTAATTAGGATCATTATGGCTTGTGTGTCAACTTCAACTATGAATCTTTTGTGGAATGGGTTTCAAACAGAGGAATTTAAACCTACGAGAGGGATTAGGCAAGAAGATCCTTTATCTCCTTACCTATTTGTCTTGTGGATGGAGAGATTGGGTCATTTAATTCATAATGCTTTTGACCAGAAGATGTGGAAACCAGTGAGGCTTGGTAAGAAAGGACCCCCCATCTTTAACCTATTTTTTGCTGATGATCTCATGCTGTTTATGGATGCTGAGGTTAATCAAGCTGAAATGGTTACCAGGATTTTGTCCTAATTTTGTCTGGGTTCGGGTCAAAAGGTAAGTGAGGGGAAAACCAAAATTTTCTATTCAAAGAATGTGAATCATATTAGAAGGAAAGATCTTGGCCAGATTATGAAATTCTCATCTACAGCTGATTTGGGTAAGTACCTAGGAGTGCCTATCTTGCATAAAAGGGTTAATAAGAACACTTTTAGGAACATCCTAGAGAAGACTAGCAACAAACTGAATGCCTGGAAACAGAGAACCTTATCTCTTGCAGGGAGAGTGATTTTAACCAAATCGGTTCTTGAGGCCTTACCTACTTACTCTATGCAGACAACCCTCATTCCAGTGGGAACTTGTGATCTTATTGAGCAGAAGATGAGGGGTTTTGTGTGGGGTTCTGATAGGGAAGTTAAGAAAGTGCATGCTTTGCCTTGGAACTTTGTTTGTAAGTTAAAAAGCAATGGAGGTTTGGGTATCAGGAGCCTAAGGCAAACTAATAAAGCTTGCATCATGAAGGTTGCTCATGTTCATGCATATTGTATGTGTGTTGGTACATATGATGTTATGTGTCTCTGGCTAGTAGACTGTTGCCTTTGGGCGTTACAGACTTCCACTGGATAGGTCTCCGCGAGGGAGTTCCAGTTGACATAGGGTCATGAAGTGTCATCCGTTGAGGAGCACCCTAGGAATGTCTCAGGTGTATATGGATGGAGGATGTCTTGGTTGATGTTCTGGGAACACTTCATTGGATGAGAACCCGTAGGCTATATGTCGAGGTCAATAGGCCGGATGTTGCGTGACTTTGGCATCGATCATTCCAGCTTCATCGTATTTTTACTCCCTATGCATCCCTACTTCACTAAATTCCTTGCTTTATCCCTCTTTGGCTGTTGTGGTATATTGTTGATTTACATCTAAGTGAGCCATTGGGCGGAGTAATCTCCAGAATGGTTAGGCAAACACGAAACCTTAGGAAGGAAAAATTCAGTAGGAGGTCTCAGATGTTAAAAATAACTCTGGAAGTGGATTCAGAATGAAAAATTGAGTGGTTAGGCAAGTTTATGAAAATTTGGTGAAAAGTGTTTTTACCGGGTAAAAATGCCGCGGTACAGTTGTAAAAATACCGCGGTACAGTTGTAAAAATTTGGTTAGGCATGCCGATTGAATTTTGAGCTCTAGGTTTGGATATAAGTTGTAAATGGTGTATAGGACTAGGAAATATGATTTCTGATGAAAATTGATGGAAATTAGTAAGTTTGGGGAAGCGTGCCCATGACGCACATAACAGCTTAAAACAGCAATTTCTCCGAACGACCGGAAAACTCCGGATTCATCTGATCAAGGGCAATTAAAGGACAATGGTTAATGTTAAAAATTAGAGTTTCTAAATAGTTTATGAATTTTCGGACGTTTAGCGGAATAGGCGGGAGATTCGAATTAGTTTGAAATCGCGTGAGGTGGCGGTGGCGGTGGGGCCCACCTCACTTAAGTGGACTTGGCCACATGGCAAGACATCAAAAATCAGAATTTTCTCTCTCTTTCTCCTCCCAAACAGCTGTGGCATCCATTGAAGGGGGAAGGAAGCTTTGCTTCAAAACTTCAAACCACCAAAACACATCCAAAACCTACTCAAATCCAAAAGTGTAAAACATCAAAGTTGTTCCAAATCACCTTGTGAACATCTTTCCTTCCTTGTTTGAGCCACGAAATTGAGTGAGCAAGGAGATCATTCCCCCATTGTTGGTGGCGGTTTTGAGGATTTTAGGGGTGGTTGGTGGCGGTTTTGGACCGTTCAAAGGTTGAAACTCACTCTTGGGTTGCCTAGGAGTAGATTGGTGGTAAGCATTCTCACTCATTTATGGTTTTGATTTTGAGTTGTTGATGGTGACCTAAGTTGTGTTGTTGATTGATGTAGTTAGAGAGCTCAAATGGAAATTGTGTATTAGATAAATATGTCTTAGAATGATGTGTTGGAGTGATATATGTCATAAAATTTATTGGTGAAAAATAAGTTTTAACTTTGTGGAATTGAGTGGTGGGATGTTTATATGAGCTAATGATAGGATGTTATGATGTGTTACATTGTTGAATTGGATTGGTTATCTTTTAGTGGTAGGCTTGGTACAATTCGGCCATATGTAGGATAACAAGAAATGGATGTTGTAAAGTTAATTGGTTGATGTATAGTGTGATTAAATGGTATTTGAATGGATTATAAGTGGAGTGAATGCATTGGAAGTTAAGGAAAAATAATTGGATTGTGTATGCGGTGCAATTGAACCTAGAAGGTAATAAATGGCAAAATGAGGTTGTGATGATGTAAGATGTAACGTGGCACCTAAAATGACATTGTAGTAGCCTTAGAATGCTTAAGAAAAATGAAAAGAAAATAAAGAAAAATAAATTGTAAATTAACACACTAATGGCCGAACCTACCATGGTGTAGGGGAAGATTTTGACGTTTTTGGATTTTGATAGATTTACCGTGTGTTGATGATCTGTACATGGTCATTGTAGGTTGCCGTACATGGATTTGAACCCTGAACCGTGAGTTCGGTTGGTTGCCCTTGGTCTCGAACCAAGTGGGATTGTGGCATTTCTGTGGTGTAACTAGCTCGAAAAATATATTGCATTGGAGCTACGTGGAGAGGACTATACAGGTAACCTCTTGGTATTGGGGCTTGATCCCCTTGTGTGTTCCACCATGCCCGTTGAGGGTAATGATAGGAAGTGTATGTAAATAATATAGGATAACATGTTCATGCATATTGTATGTGTGTTGGTACGTAGGATGTACCGTGTCTCTGGCCAGTAGACTGTTTGCCTTCGGTCGTTACAGACTTCCACTGGATAGGTCTCCGTGAGGGAGTTTCAGTTGACCTGGGGTCGTAGTGTGTGATCCGGATAGGAGCACACTAGGAAGTCTCGGGTGGTTATGGATGGAGGGTGCCTTGGTTTGATGTTCTGGGAACACGCCTTGGTTGAGACCCGTAGGCTTATATGTCGAGCCAATAGGCTGGACGTTGCGTGGTTTTGGTATTGACCATTCCAGCTTCGTCGTGTTTTGTATCCCTATGCTTCCCTATTTCACTAAATCCCTTGCTTTATACCGTTTTCGGATGTTATGTTATGTTATTTATATGCATCGAAGTGAACCATTGGACGAAGTATTCTCCAGAACCTCTAGGTTACTGAGATATATTCGTATATCTCACCCCGCTTTGGGGGCTTTATTTCAGGAGGTAGCAGTGGTGCTGGAGCAGTGGGCAAGAAGCCCGTAGGGTGATTGGACGTAGGATTTGTTATTTTGCATTTTGTTGGCAATTGGGCCTAGGCTAGACTTAGGTCATGAACAATGCATATGATTAGGAGAATTATTATCATTTTTTTCATGATGTATATTTTGTCTAAGTTTAGTCTTCAGTACCATGTTTATTTTGGGTTATGTATTATGTCATTTGAAAGATTTGTAATTTGTACTTGAATTGATGTAACCAGGAAGTATGTAATATGATGAAAGGGAAATAGACCTATTCTAGGATGTGAATGATGCTTTATAATTCAAAGAATGCATGCAAATGGATTATGGTGATTGAAACATGTTAAGTTTGAAAATATAAGTAAAGTGATGGAAACTGAGTAAATTGATATAAATTGTGTCGAGTTGTAAGAGCCCCAAGGAATTGCTGGTCCTTGTGTATGCCACCCAATGATTATTAGGTACAAATTGAGGCCAGAGATCATTTTTGCAAACTTGGGGAGTATTGAAAAACAAAGGAAACTTTGGCGAAATTTCTAAAAAATAAATAGAGTGTTGCCCAAATTGTCACCCCTATATGAAAGGATCGGACCCCTTAGCCTTCATGGAAGTTATAGATCTTCCTTTTACCTTTCCAACAAGACCAAATTTGTGTCCATAGGATTAGTATAACCAAAGTTATGGATAAAATACCAATATAGGATGAATCTTCCATGTTTTAATATCCCCCTTCAGAACTGTGGCGCTCTTGGCATCAAGTTGACGCTATTAGCGCCACCCATCAGTAGGAGGCAGGGACCATGGCGCTATGAGCGCCAATTTGACGCTATGAGTTCCGTCCTCTCTGCCTCTAGCGCGATAGTGGCGCTGACAGCGTGGGTTTTGACGCTGTCAGCGCGGGGGTCTTGTGAATCACCATCCTTTTTCTTAGAAAATGCATATCTTGGGCTACGGTGCTCCAAATTGAGTGCGGTTTAAACCCACGCAAAGCTAAAGAATAAATATATAACATATTAAAAAATGAGGAACATTGGTGAGGTATAAAATCCTTCGTGTAAATAAATAGGTGAAGGCCTTTAGTATGGAACATGGATAAAGTGAGATTTTAGCTAAGTGGGTTTATGGGAACCCCTTAGTGACTTGAGAGAAGTAATGTAGTTTATAAAAGTAGTTTAAATAATTATTCTGCAAGACTTTACTGTTACGGTCACAACTTTTAATTATTATGCTTTTATGGTTTTAAATACTCGCGTAATAAACGGAAAAAGTTTACTCGCATTTTTATAAACGAATTGCTTTGATTGTAACTTTACTTAATATCATAATTAATGTTAACAATACCGGTGTACAATGGGCTGTTACAAGTTGTACATTTGTTATGTTTTATTTTGAAGGAATATTGTATTATGTTGTAATTGGAGGCTTGTAATTGTAATATTGGACCGTGTGTATTATTTAAGGATGATGTATGATGAAATGGAAATATGCCTATTTTAGTTGATGATTATATATATGTTAAAGAATGCATGCAAATTGATCAAAGTGATTAAAATGATTTAAGTTTTGAGATTGTAAGTAATGAGATGTAAATTGAGTAAATTGAGATAAACTGTGATGGGTTGTAAGAGCACCAAGGCATTGCTGGTCCTTGAGTGCCATCCTTGAATATTAGGTACCCTTGATGATAGATAATACACTTTTGATAAAGTGAGATAGGTTGAATAAACAAAGAAGGTGCTGTCGAAATTTTTAGAAATGACAGATTTTGGGAGAGCATCTCTCCCTCCATAGATTCCAATAGGGACGTGCCATATATTATTTTGAAGCTTGAGATATCAACTAATTTGTGTCAAAATTTGGTAGCGATTGGAGTTGTACGCAGACCTGTAGAGGCAGAAGAGTGAGGACTGTTTCGAAGTGCCCTGCACATGGGGCTGT
Organism: Gastrolobium bilobum; assembly: GCF_033153095.1. NCBI lineage: Eukaryota > Viridiplantae > Streptophyta > Magnoliopsida > Fabales > Fabaceae > Gastrolobium > Gastrolobium bilobum. Next base: position 15,639 of record NW_026898805.1, on the reverse strand, counting down.
CGGGTACTATTTTTGGGAAAATTATTCCCGCCGCCTCAATTCTTGGTCAAATTATATCCATGATATGTCAAATTGAAGCTTGAGGTGTCTAGTTTTCTGTATAAAAATTTGAGAGCAATTGGTGGAGTAGTTTTTCCAGAATCGTTGAAAGAGTAGAGGCTGTTTGGAGCCCTGTTTGAGATTGGCTGACAACTTTTCTTGCACAACTTCAAACGGTGATAACCAAAACAAACGAGAACTTTATGGAGCGTGTGATAGATTGTTGGAAAGATAATTAAGTCTAGAATAACATACTAAAAGATGGGAGGTTCGTAGCATGCAGATCTCTCGCAATATCCAAATTACTGAACCATGTTCAGTTGTGTAAAAACCGTAAAAGTGAGATTTATGCTTAGTGGGTTTATGGGAACCCCTTAGTGACTTGAGAGAAGTATTATATGATAGTTAGGCAATTGTTTTAAATTATTCGGCGATTAGTTTTCAGTTATGGTCATAACTTTTATTCATTTTTCTTTATTATTGTTTTAAATGCTCGCGTAATGAAAAGGAAAAAGTTTACTCGCTTTTTTATAAATGAACTGCTGTGATTGTAACTGCGCTTAATATCATAATCAATGTTAACAATACCGGTGTACAACGGGCTGTTACATGGGACGCCACTTTGTGTTGGTGTAGTGATGGGTCTATGTTTTATACCCCCATTGTGCTTGTTCTATTACATAAATGAGCTATTTGCACCATTGTTTTGGGTTTCAAATGTTTGAAAAATCTCAAATACTAATTATTGGGCTATTTTGAAAGAATATAAAAAAATGTTGCAAACCCATTACTAATGGATAAAAAGTAAAAAAGATTTGCATATCTTAATGGCCCATTATTTCTCCTTCCTTTTTTTCTCTTTTGTCTCTCACTTTTCTTTTATCTCTTTATGTAGAAAAATAATAAAAGACCTGTAACACCCCATGTATATCCGGATTGTTATCATATTACAGTATTAAGCGTAGCTCAATTAAATGCAGAAGCTAAAATATATTAAGTTTGTAGACATGCAAGATCACTTTTTCTTTATTAACATTGTAATATAAAATCCATCTATATCCTTATGTAATTGCAAAACCATACAAGAATTCTTGAAATGCCTATAATATCATAATAAATACTAAGTCATTAAGCTACATCGCGTAGTCATGACCAACGTTCATATCTCATGGTGTAAATAAAGCATACATGTCCAACCAAATAACAATATCAAATAAGGCATGGACAACCCCCATGCTCACAACAAACATAACATAAGCATAATAGTCATATCTCAGGTACAATAATCATGTCCAAATGATATAAATAAAGCATGCATATAAATTAACTCTGCTCTAGCCTCTTGCCTCGGGAAGTATCCATCTCATGGACGTCTACACTTGAAAATATGCCCAACACGGGGTGAGATCTCTAAACAGAAATATCAATAAGTAAGGGTTCTCAAAGAGTTCCTCTGCCCCAAGCTCACTTCGGTATAAACTTTAGCAGTAATAATATAATCACATGATGCAACAACATATATATATATACATATATATCATGCATGTGTGCTAACAAGTCTACTGGCCAGAGAACGGTATGATTTGCACACGTCTGCTACATACTGTATAGCGAGGGAATTGCTATGAAAATTCCGTCGCTAATTTCATCCTCGCTACTACTTTTCCTCGCAAATTCCCTCGCAAACGATTTTGCGAGGGAAATTGTGAGGAAAAGTAGTAGCGAGGATGAAATTAGCGACGAAATTTGCATAGCAATTCTCTCGCTATACAGGATTTTTCTAGTAGTGAGAAGTATAAGGCTCTTGCCTCATACCCACACTTAAGGGAATACAATCTTGTGCAGCTCCACACTACACTCATGTATTAGCCATCTTGTGTATAATACACCACATAACATACATATATAAGAGTGCATCATTTCATCATCTTAAATAATATATAAGCATATATACCATATAAAACTACCATCCCCCTCTTGGAGTATGGTGGAACAAATGGAGATTAACCCTCAGAACACGAAACTTACCTGTCAAGTAGTATAATCAAGCTCAAGATCCAAACAGCAGCTCACAGATCACCAAACTGCAGAATCACAATCTGTTTTATGCAAAAAATATTATTAATATACATATCCTAAAATTTCAAGTCAAATGGACTACGTTTTCTTTTTCGTTTAGTGGCTGCAGGCTTCTCCCAAAGCACCTAAGTACCAAATTGCGTTTACTCTTTTTAAAACATTAATTGTAACTCTTTACCGAAAATCTAAGATTTTAATATGTTAAACTAGACATATCCATCTTTACAATGACATATTATATCTCATTTGGAGTTGTATAACTCTGGTTATGTTTTTCGTAAAGTTCCTACAACAAACTGAATTTCCAACAATAGGGTTGAGAATTCTAACATAAAATGAGATCAATCCACTCATCCAATGGATCTGTAAATTTACAGATTTTTAGCCATATGTGTTAGGTTCACATAGGTCCAAACCTCACTCAATTTGAAGCTCTATAGCTCGAGATATTGCGATTTTACTAAACTAGGTCGCTGTTATTTCGCGAAGTATTCGATTACTGCATTGTTCCATAAAGTATTCGAATACTTCTTCGACATAATGCAAAAAATTGAATTTTTAAGGTATAAAAGATCTTTAATGATCTGCCAAACTTGTTTAGTCATTTAATTAACGTACCAACTCATTTTAAACACAAAAACAATTTCAAGACTCAATCTTTAACCTAAATCATACTTTCTATCATGAAGAACAAAGTAAAGATCATTCTTTTCACATGAAACACAAGAGGAATGTTTGATGTATACCTTAGGCTCACCAAAACAGAGAAAGAAGAGGACTTTAAATGCTTAAACTTCTCTCTCTACCACTGCCAAGTGATTTGCACGAATTTGGGTCATCAAGGTTGGTACTTTCTTTCACAAAGGCTTCAAAACAAGGTGTGGTGATACCCCAACTCCCCCAAAATGAAATGGAACCTTTCAAATCCCCCAAGGCAGCAACCAAGGTACTATTTTTCTCCTCACAATTCGAACTTTGTGGTGTTTACAAGATGAGCGATAAAGGAATGATGGCTTGTGGGTGTGTGACACCCTCCCCTGTATGCATCCAAGGGAGATGCCTGCTAAACCGATTAGAGTCGCAACGTTGACATATTCAAATTTTCGCAAATACATTTTGAAGTTGCAAATAAAATCTTGCATTGAAATCAGTTTTTACATAGGAACATCTGGTAATTTTATAAAACACTTTGCTTGCTGAAATTGTAATTTTTCCAGAAATCTACTTGTCTTGCAAAAATCATATCAAATCAAGGTTACAAGCTTTTGACATAAACTTTATATAATTTGAAAATAGACATCTGGGGCTTTACGTACATATAAATTATGTGTCATTCCGAGGTCTGTAGCCCCAGAAACAGAACTCGCAAAGTGCTCGCTAAATCAGTTTCAAGCTCAGAATTTAAAACAAGCATAAATTGTTTTGACAAATTAAATACCAGAATTACATGAGTTCAGGCAACATATAAAAACCAGTCCACAACACGTTCCAAAACAGAATGCGAATCACAACTTGCTAGTCTCCAAAATATTACATAAACGTCAAATATTCAGTATTCAATTAACAGAAACAACAAACAGGCATCAGAATATTCCAAACAGAAGCACTTAAATATAATATCTCCAAAACAAATACTTCCTCAAATGCTTTTTCGTCCTCCTGCAATTTATAAAAATTGAGCCCCAAAAGGGGTGAGAAATATCCCAGTAGTGTGGCAGTAAAATCAATGATGCAACAATGTTAATTTAAATACAGAAGTTCCAAATGCTACGTCATTAAACAATTTCTGAACAAAGACTAATATGCAACAGGATGCGTATATAACGCCAGAGTGTTGTATGTTCATAGCACTACCGTGCACATACTACTAACTGAACTTATTGGAGATTCCATTTGGCCTTACAGAGGGGAATTCCAATTGAGGCCTATGCAGACTGAGCCACGGTCCCTTATCCCTGGTACTTGAGGGATGCCTACATGATGCATGCTCAAATACATGCATCCTTTTATCAAATAACTCGATTTCCAAAACTGAATGTGGGATGATATATGAATGTCATGGTTTGATTCGCACGCACATGCAGGAACTATTCAATGTATGATGTTCATGTTTATGAAAAAAATATCAGAATCATAATTCATAATTCGCATGAATATAATATCAATATTTCGAACAGTTCACATTCCAAGGCAAATCAAGAATACTTACCAACAAAATTTATAAGGTACATGCGCAACAATTCAGAATCTCAAGTACTAAATTAACAGTCACACAGATTAAACCACCTACACATACCTTGATGCTTTAGAATTCCTACCAAAATATCATCAATTTAGCTCCCTTTGATTAGAGGCTTGCGCACCTAATGCACCAAAAATCAAATCAGAATTTAATTCTTTGTTTCCTATAATTTACACGTAATCTCTAAGCCTACTCACCCTTGTCCTTCTTCGGCTTTCATGATTCATATACCAACTAATTTTTCTGACTTGACACCATTTTACTAACTCGTTACAGTAATAAAATCCAAGGTTTTTCCATGGATACAATTCGGTTTCTTAGGGATATCAACTAGAGATTTAACTTTTCATTTACCTAACCTTTCTTCATAACATAGGCATGGTTGAATAAGTTCCTAACATGCTGTCATCATCAATTTTAACACATTCAATTCGGATACACCCTCCTAATCCAACAAAACAGTCCCACCATGGATGTGGCTATTTTCCAAGCCGTAAAATCTATTTTAAGACATGCATACAACCAGGGTTTACGACTTGGGCAGAGTTAAGGGAAAGATTACAAAACAGAATTTACTTCCTAGGACCTACATGCCATCGAAACAGTGTAGAGGAGAAAAAGAAAATTGAACTCAACTCACCTGTTTACATGCGCACAAGGACCACAATCAAGCAAGGAGCAGCCCTATCACTTTTCCTTGCTCCAAGAGACTGGTTCTAACTGCATGCAAGGGAGGGAAGACTTCGATCACAGCTGGGTCAACTGCATGCAATGGAAATTTCAATCAGAATCGATCCAAGAAAAGGGAACAAGAAGACAACGAAAGAACACCTCACCTCCTTGAGGGGTGTCTCGGCCGAACCAGTGAGGTGGGAGGAGAAATTGTTGAGCTTGGTCTCAAACTCCTTGAATGTAAATCTTCTGCTGAGCAAGGGGAGAGGAAATGGGAAGTTATATGATGGGTCTTTCTCTTGTGAAGCCCACGGTTTTGAGGGAGATTGAGGGTAGGCTGGGTTTTCTGATTTTTGGTAGAAGATGCACCACCAGTTTTCTGTTTTGTTCTTTGTCATGCGCATAGGGATGATGATTAAGGTTTCTTTTTCCTTTGTGGTTCCAGAGCATATGAAGAGATCAGTTTTAAGATATTGGGAAGTAAATTCTTGGTCAAGAGGGGGTTTGACCGTGACATAGAGGAGAGGAACAAAGTGTCCTCTTAGTGCCTATATGGCGTACATGCAATGGAGTGGAGGAGATCTATGTTGACCCCTAGAAGACATGCATAGGTTGAGGTGGGTTTGAATGCTAAAGCATGAAATCAGAAATTTTCTTCTACACTTTGCGCATGAAATGAGATGTAAGAGTGAAAGGGGGTTTGGATTTCTTAATGTCCAAAATGGGCCCTTGGGCCGACTCTATTAAGGGTTCATTGGTTCCCCAAAATTAATCTCCTAGGTTCACTTATCTCACGTAATATATTAATAACTAATATATAATGTGCCCACTATGTATTAACTAGGGTTTTTATACACATTGTACTTAAAATTAATCCTACCCTACACATACTCGTTTTTCGAATTTATTAAATATATACTCATCCATCATTGTATATAAAATAATTTCCTAATTTATGTGGGATGTTACACTCTCCCAACCAAAATAAAATTTTGTCCGCAAAATCAGACTTACGTACTTAATTATAGAGTTTCGGATACCGATTCCGAATATCGTCTTCGCGCTCCCAAGTGGCTTCATACGCAGATTTATTGTTCCATAGCACCATCACCAATGGTATCTCCTTAGAAAAAAGTTTCTTTACTGACCTCTCGAGAATTTGGTATGGTTGAACATGGTACGTTAGGTTTTTCTCTAACTCCACTTCTTCTGGCTGTAGTACATAGGATGGATCAGAGATGTATCTTCTCAACTGAGACACATGGAAGACGTAATGAATTCCCGAGAAATTAGGTGGCAACGCCAAACGATACGCTGATTCTCCAATCCTATCAAAGATAAGATATGGTCCTAAATACCGCGGACTCAACTTCTTCATTCCCATTCTCCTGCCAAGTCCAGATGTGGGCGTGATTCTCAGAAACACGTGGTCTCCCACTTCAAAAGATAGGGGTTTATGACGATTGTCATAGTAACTTTTCTGCCTCGCCTGGGCTCTTTGCATATTTTCCTTGATCCTCTGTACCTGCTCGGAAGTTTCTTGAATCATGTCGGGCCCCAAAATACTTCGTTCACCAACTTCTACCCAACATAACGGGGATCTGCATTTCTGTGACACCCTCCCTTGTGTGCACCCAAGGGAGTTGTCTGCTAAGCGGATTAGGGTAATATTATTCTGCAGATAAGTTCTGAAAATTTGTTTTTCGTCTCATTAAAATTTCGTATTCAAATCTGGTCAAAAGGAATTAAAATAACGTGAAAACTTAGTGAAATATATGGCTTGCTGAAATAATCATTTTCCTGAAAAAAAATCCTGCCTTCGTGCAAAAATCATAATAAATCGTGCTTTCAGAATTTGATTGTAAAATTTATATAATCAAAAACTATACACGTGGGGCTTCGCACGCATATAAATCATAAGCAATTCGGATGTCTGTAGCCCCACTAAATATATCTCGCAAGGAGCTCGCAAAAACAGTTTATGAAGCTGTGTTCAAAACGTTAAGAAAAAGTTTTTCGCAAAACGTTTTCAGAATTTTCCCAAGGTGCTAACCGATTATAACAAGTCTCAAGACAGTAATTAAAACATACTTCCAACAGTAATCGAAACTTCCCAAAATATTACAATAATACAGTCATCCAGCAGACAAACAGTTCACAACAGAAAAGTCCAAACAGCAGCATTTAACAGCAATTATTCAAATAACCACGTCCTCATATGCTCTTTCGTCTTCCTGCAATTTTATAAAAATTGCAGCCCCAAAGGGGTGAGGAAAATCCCAGTAGTGTGATAGCAAAACCAATAATGCAACAGTATTAAACTAGGCACGAAATTATAAAACAGTCACATCAACATTTCATTTTCCGGATATTAACATATCATAGTGCGTATATAACGCCAGCATTACGCTCATAGCACCGTCGTGCGCATACTAACATACACAGTGGATATTCCATAATGGCTCCTCAAAGGTGAATTCCAACTGTGGCCTATGCGGATGGAAGCCAAGTGTCCCATACCCTGGTACCGAAGGGATGCCTATATGATGCGTGCTCAAACGTATGCATATTTATATAACTATCCTAGTCCATGAGCAGCATGAAATTCGTGCATGTATGCCATGATATGCTTCACACACAAACAAGAAACAAATGAATTATGAGGTGTATATGCATGACTAGATCATCATCATAATAGCATATCTTTCATGTACTTTCCGTACCAAGCTGCCACATAACAATTACTTCTCATACAGAATTTTCCATCTTGTCACATTCATAGGCAGCATACATATAGCATATAATAGCACATTAATCCAAGGCACGTGTGAGCAACAACTCACAATTCTATACTAGCTAATAGTCACATTAGGTAATGCCACCAGACACTTACCTTGCATGCCCAACCATTCATCAAACAGTAGCAACTCAGCCCACATTCAAAGGTTATGTGCACCTGATCAAGCAAGAAGACCAACAGAATTTTAACGTTGATTCATATAATTTACAAGCTCTAGACATGTCTACTAGCCTTCGCATTTTACACGGTTTCTATGAGTCTTTTACTCATTAATTTTTCTGACTTCAACTCCTTTTTCTAACTAGTCAACAACAATAAAATCCAAGTTTTTAATAACATACATGATCGGTTTTGGGATCCATTCCCTAGGAACCCAAAGTTTTCATATGAATAACCCTAATCGTGTGACTTAGGTAGGATTTAATATGCTCTAAAGGTGTTGTCCACTAAGTTTCAACATGTGCAATTTTATTAATTTACTTTCCAGTATAGTGAACAACCCAACAACTTAGGGGATTATTTTTCCAATTTCATCAAGTTAATTTTTGAAGCTTTTATGCACTAATTATATTTTGCCCATTAATAACCAGTAACAACAAATCCTAGCTTCTGCCATGTATACTACTTTGGTTTTGCCATGCTATTTTACTCTAAACTACATTTCTGATTTCACATTGATGTAACAACGAATAACAACAAGAAATTCTAACATAAACAGAGTCAATTTTCTGCCCACTACTAGGTTCCTAGAATGATTCATTTATATAACAATTTTCACATGACATAGAGGATGCTAAAAAAAAAAGCTTCAACATGCTGCCCTTAAAGTTCTAAGCGCATACAAATTTTAATCATTTTTCTTAGTCCCAAGGAATCAGTTCCACAATAGAACAGAGAGCTATTTTCCTACGCACAAATTCAGTTTTGATCTTACATAAATTAAATCCTAGGTCTGGTCTAAGGAACAGACTTAAAGGATAAGAGAATGGCAAAATTAAAAACATCTCCTAACATGAATATGAACGCCGAATAGAGAAAGCAAAAGAGGAGGGATTCCCAAATCAAGCCATTCCCCTAAAACACGGTTACAAATCAAACAATGGGGTGAAGCAAGAGTGTAGGTTCGACCTTTACCTTCTAGGAGTACACAGAAATAACAGCTCAATTAAGGAACAACAAGTTCCCTCTCCAACTTTTTAAGGTTCTAATCTAAGGCTGCATGCAGGGTAAAAGATTGAACTAACTCAGTACCAAATTAGACATATGCAGAGGGACATTTAATCTGGCCGATTCAAGCAGATTTGAGCAAGGAGGGAAAAGGGTACATCACCTCCTTTAATGGGAGTTCTCAGCCGAACACAAGAAGGGTAGCAAGGCAACGAGAAGAGGTTGAACCTCATCCTTCTCTGGTTACAATTCAATCGAATGATTCAGAGAGGAAAATGGAAGCTTGAATGTTTAGTTCCTCTCTTAGGAAGGCTCACGGTTCCTGGGTAAAGGGGGAAATGGGCTACGTTTTCTAACTTGAGCCAAAGTGCACTCTCGGTTTCTGTTTGCCTCTTTTAGTTCGCATGGTGATGGGGCTCAGCTTGGTTTCTCTTCCATGCTAGAGAAGAATATTCGAGGGGGCTAGTTTTATTATTTTTGAGAAGTGATCATTTGTTCCACAACTAGTGTTGGGCCGAGGCATGAGGGGAAGAAAGGTGATGCCACTTAATTATAAGCTAAACTAACGGCCAACAAGCAGTACTACTTGCCCTACGATGCTCACAGAGGACAAAGATAAGGAGAAAACATGGGTGTAGCTTTTTGGACCAATGGAATGACATGCAAGTAGATTATCTTTTCCCCTATTGGTTGCATGTGTGGAGGAACAAGATAGATAATGTTTGCCATGTGGTTGTACTTGGCCAATGCATGGTGAACAAGCTGATTTCTCTATGACAAATGGAGATTAGTTAAGATTGGGGAAAACATTTTTGGGCTGGTCACAAGCCCTCCTCAAGGCTCTTGGGCCATAGCCCTCAAGGGTCCAAATAAAAGGCTTCCTAATAGATCACCCCTTACAAGTACTAACCCATGCCTTATTATTTTATGTATCTTCTATTTTTTATTTTTTTTATTTTTCTAAGGGTTTACCCATGGAAATAATCCCCTAAATATTTACCATAATTGCAGCCAACCAATATTTCCTACCTTAAGTTAGTTCCACCCAATCCTTATAACAAACTCGCCCTCAAGGCAAGATTCCTCATTCCAAGTAACAATTTTTATACTTTCCTAATAGTTATCATTTCAAGTATCCCCTAGGTTGTAACTACAGTTTCTTCATATAAAGTAACCAATATTATTTAAAATTCATCCCATCATAATCATATGTACATAATTCAAATTCAATACATGCATTCACATTACTAGTGGTAATTTACATGAGTTCCTAATTTTCACGGGATGTTACACTTTCCTCGCGTACAAAGCCTTATATGGTGCCATCTTGATGCTGGAATGAAAACTGTTATTGTAAGCAAATTCTACCAAAGGAAGGTACTTGTCCCAACTGCCTCCTTGTTCTAAAATGCAGGCTTGCAATATATCTTCCAAAACCTGAATAGTGCGTTCAGTCTGACCGTCGGTTTGCGGGTGATAAGCAGTACTTAATCTCAGATGGGTTCCGAGAGCCCGTTGGAAAGACTCTCAAAACTTAGAGGTGAACTTGGGATCACGATCGCTGACTATACTGGTGGGAACTCCATGCAACTTCACAATCTCTCGAAGATAAATCTGGCAAGCTTCTCTGTATTATACGTTGTTCGGACACTCAAGAATTGGGCTGATTTTGTACGCCGATCAACAATTACCCAAATGGCATCAAATCCATCTCGCGTCTGAGGAAGTCCAACTACAAAGTCCATGGCAATACTTGTTAGTATATGGATGTCCTAGAGACAATCTTTTGATTAGATTAGGACATATGTACACCTTTTATATTGTCGCAAATAAAAGCACTATTTATCCTGTTTCATATTTTGTCTCAATATTACTATTAATATTTATATGAGTAACTGGATAAACCCCTTGGAATAAAATAGGTATCTCTTGAGTATCTGTGATGAGATCACGATCATGAGGATTCAAGGATACTGCATGTTTATTCCTAATTTTATGTTCCTAGTCTAGAGACACTGAGAATGGGGATCAGTGATCTCGGGTAAGACTAGCACGACTTATCTACTTGGATTTAGATGCAAGGTAAAGACCTCATGATCTACAGATATGGAGATGTCTTAGCTAAAGTCGTGGGTGGACTTATAAGGGTATAGCTCGCACTGAACAGACCCACAAAGAGACTCTATGAGGAACTCTCACAGAGAGTATCATTAGAGTAGTCTCTTTATATTTGGGTATGTCTTTCCTAAGACCAGAAGTTATTACCTAGACTGTGTTCTAGAAGGCATGCTTTGATTGTGCAACTTGTCTGCCTGAAACATGAAGACTCATAGGTATACTTTTGGGCTTGTCCTGAAAGAACACAGGGCTAGGGTGATAAGCTGAAGGAATTCGTCAAATCTCTGTGAGAGATTAGGTTATCTGTAAACCAGAGAAATCGGGATGACATTTACAGGGACTCGGGAATCTATGCATAGTAAAAGAGATTATGAGATGATCTGCCTTTAGAGTCTGTAAATTGAAGATTCCCTATTTCGAATAAAGTTTACCCTAAACCGCAGGGGTTGATATGCTTCCTTACCCTAGGTTTTATGGGAAGGTAACCGAGACGAAATGAAATATATACGGCAACCAAATATGTGTAATAGGATGATCAAGTCATTAATCTAACTAGTTCTGGGGCAACAAAGCATTGCTAGTGTTCTGTGTTGTCATTAGATGGGTTGTGGGCTTATTGGGCTCAAGCCCATTTATGTCAGTGGCTATGTTGGACCTAATGGGTCACACACTAACACCTAATTGTCTAGATGCTCTAGCATTAAAGGTATTGGGCCTAACAATTGTTATTAGCCCAAGAAGTAGTTTGGAACTCCCCAGATAGGGTGGAGGGAGCATGGATCAAAGTAATGGGCTTGGATAGTCCAAGACATTACTAATTAATTTAATTAGTTAAATTAATTATCAAATGTTTAAATTTTGAATTTTGAATTTGAAATTTGAAATTTGAATTTTGAAATTTGAATTTTGAATTTGAATTTTGAAATTTGAATTTTGAATTTGAAATTTGAAATTTGAAATTTGAATTTTGAATTTTGAATTTGAATTTTGAATTTTGAAATTTGAATTTTGAATTTTGAAATTTGAAATTTGAATTTGAATTATGAATTTGAATTTGAGTTTAAAATTTAAGTGTTTGAAAGTTTGAATTCAAATGTTTGAAATTCGAATTTGAATTGGCTATGAAAAGTTGTTTCATAACAAAAGGATAAGATGAGATCTTGTTGGAACATATCAGGAGGAGATCTTTTGGACATAATCCAAGGATAATGGGGCGCTGATTTTGGCTAGATTTGATCATCAAAATCAGCTCCAGAAGATACGATCTGTTGGGAGAATATTTGAGTGAGTTGATTTAAGTTTGAAATGCAACTAACTCAAATGTATCTGGTCACCTTTTAGGCTATATGAGGCACACCATATAGTTGATTATATGATGATTCTTGATCAGATTTCTGACTAGGTTTTGAACTTAGTCTCATTAGAATATTCTGGGATGTTGTTTGCAATTTTTGAAATGCAACAACTCCACTTATTCTCTCCCCATAGGGCGCCACTTTGATCAGATTTTTGGGAGAAAAATCTGATTTGTTTTTGAAACTTAAAAGGCTCCTCTTGTGTGCTTAATATGTAGTTAGTTCCTCCTTAGGTTTTTGTGAAAAGCCAAGCCTTTCTCTACTCATCTATGCGCCCCCTTGTGAGGTTTTCTCTTAGAACACTTCACTCTTCTAAACACTTTTACCTAGCCTCCTGCATCACACACTGAGCGCATAGCAAGCCTTATTGTGGTGATCAATCGGCGGCCTTACTGGAAGGAGTTCCTGTATCTAGATGCGGGTGGTGTGGATCAACGTTAGAGGGTCTGAACCCTTCAGACCTACCTTGATCATCTTGAGTTTTCACGAACAAGGTATGACATACGTCTTAAAGTATGTATCTTGATATGCATGTGTGTTCCGCTTGCGAAAAATTTTGTTTTTCCCTCACGCATGTTTCGGCCTTCAAGGCCAATTCTACTTTCAAGTGGTATCAGAGCCCGATTACTTTACCATAAACGGGTGATGGTACCTTGTTTGTGAACCTGTTTCTCACGGTTAAAATTTCTTTAAAGAGTTAAAGATTCAATTTTTATGTATGGATTTTAATTTACAATACTTTAAACGATTAAAGTTTTGTTTTTGTTTTTTTTATGAACATCTTAATTTGATTGCTGTGTTCATATATCCATATGTATTCATGGTTATCATTCTTTTCTTTATGAAAGTTTTAAAAGGAAACACCTTTTTGAAAGGTGGAGTTCGACCATGAAAGGTGTTTTGAACACCTTGATTGTTTTCTTATTTTTCATGAATTGTTTCATGAGCAAAGCATGTAATAAAATTTTTCGAAAATTAATCTCATATACATTAGTATATGGTTCGGCCATCAAGTGTAGATGGCTACATGCATGGTTTAAATTTTATGTTCTTTGAGAAAGTGTCAATAAAATTTGAGTTATATTAATGGTTGTATATAATTCGGCCAATTGAGAAATCTAAGAAAATTTCAATTTTAATTTTTTGTTTTGATGTTTAATTGTTAAATATCAAGACATATGTGAAAAACATATTATATGATAATATTTTGTACTTGTGAGTTGTCTAACATTTCAGGTCCAAAAGAGGAAGGGGATGGTCATGGTGCCCGAAGTTTAAATTTCGAATTTTAAAATTAAAGTGTAATTTTTGCTCTTTAAATTAGAGTTGTAATTTAATTTTTAAATTTTGTATTTTAAATTTTGTCCCTCTTTTTGGAGTTTCTTTAATTGTAATTAGAGAATTTAGGCTAGTGGCGTATAGACGACAAGAAGCCGTGGCTTGAGAAGCAAGATGGACAAAAGATCGAGCACCATGACTATCTCAAAATAAATTGTTTTATTTGCATGTATGTTTTGTACGACTAGCATGCATGAGATAGTGCACCACGATATGTATGCTTTATTGCTTATGACGTCTAGTATGCATGAATTGGACAAATCGTGTTTGTATGATTATTATGCACGTCCAATTTCGACTAGTCTAAACCGATAGATGTATGACATAGGTTACGACTAGCATGATAATATATTAATGCGTTTGATGAGACCTAATAAAATCCCTAAATAAAAGGAACCCTTAAAAGGAATAAATTATTAAGCATATGATTACCTCCCACCACCAATATTACTCGAACCTCCTCTACATAGTGGTGCTACACAACTCAGTTGGGACCCACTGTTTCGTTGAGTAAGAGTAGTATTAGAAGTGTTAGACACTTAGGTGCTGGTTAATGCTTAACTGAGGCATAAGTTGCAGGCCCAACCGGGCTTATGGGCTTAGGGTAATAATGCTAGGTTGGTTGCATGAGATGCACCACTAAGTGACAAGGAGTTGTCAACCTAATGTTAAGAGAGGGTATGAGATACTGTTGATTAGGATCAACCCATTATTTAAATTAATCTTGCGGTCTCAGACGAGGGTTAAAATAAATAATCGCACTCTTAATCTCACTAAGGTAAAATCTAAAAGTAAATTAACCTTAAGTCAAATGGTAAGGGTCATTGACTTAGATAAAATAGTGGGAGGGGCAATTTATTTAAAGTCTTTAATAAATTGTAACACGACAATATATTAATTAATCTTTCTTTACATTTTTCAGTGTTTAGTATGACTAATCCACTGTCACTACGCTCAATACTTGATACGAATAAACTGACCGGTTCAAACTTTATGGACTGGTATCGGAACCTGAGAATTGTTCTTAGGGCCGAAAAGATTGCCTACGTTCTTGATGGTGCATTATCCGTAGCTCCTAGGGAAGGGGAAGATGGGTTCGCAGAATATGATTTCGAGGCCCACAAACAACACATGGATGACAATACGATGACAGTATGCATCATGTTGGCATCCATGTCGCCTGAACTGCAAAAGCAACATGAGCATATGGATGCTCCCTCTATTGTCTTACATCTCAAAGAGTTGTATGACGTTAAAGGTAGGCATGAGAGGTATAAGGCCTCTAGAGAACTGTTCTCTTGCAGGATGTCTGAGAACATGTCTGTTAGCAGTCATGTTCTTAAGATAATCAGGCTGATTGAGAATCTAGGAAATCTAGGCTTCTTGATGGATGCCGAACTGAGTAATGACTTAGTCCTGGCCTCACTTCCACCTTTCTTCAGTCAATTCATAATGAATTATAACATGCATGGGATGCTTGTGAGCTTGCCTGAATTGTTAAGTATGTTAACAACTGCTGAAGTGTCTATCAAGAAGGATAGGACACAAGCTCTTCTGATTGGTGGGCCTAGCAAGACCAAGGGTAAGGGTAAGGATAAGGAGCCTGCTAAAGGTGACTCCCTTAAGCCCAAAGGAAAATCCAAGAAGAAGAAGGGCAACAAGAAGGGTAAGAAAGCATCCAAGGACAAAGGCGATGCTGAGTGCTTCCATTGTGGCAAGAAAGGCCATTGGAAGAGGAATTGTCCAGACTACCTGAAGAGTGTAAAGGGCAAGAAGCATGGTGATGCTTCTGCCTCAGGTACTTTCATGATTGAGATTAATTATTCTTG
>NW_026898804.1:0-63056 GCF_033153095.1 Gastrolobium bilobum | reverse complement strand
AATCTGTTGAGCAATTACAGTGTGTCATTTCAGTTCAAGAATAAGAAAAACCACTTATAGTGACAACGACAATTACGTTTTTATATTGTTTGATTTATGTCTTTACATATTCCACTAAATCTGTACATTAATATTTCATATACGTTATCTTTACCTACTTAAATGCCATTTAAAATGACGTTTCACTTACCCGTAACTATTAGCATGTAGGGCAACAGATTGGACTTCAGCGTAAAACGTAAAAGTCCTTTTTTAAAATGACGTTTCGTGCAGTTTTTATAACTTCGAACAGATTGTTATTATACCCGATTAACCCCTTTTTTAAAACGTCCTTAATCCTTGCTGCATTTATATTATAAAAGTTTGGACACGGGGTATAACATTTTTTTCATTTAAATTTAAATTATATATGATCCTCCAACCACTACAACACTCACCATTTATTCGAAGTTCACACAATTCTCAGTCACCTCCGAGGCTGAGAACCTAGCTAGACGTTTCAACTTCATCTCTCTTATGAGCCTGTCTACTCCCACTTCAATTCCCAAAGCCTAGCCCTCACCTACACCTTAAAACCCAACCGGTTGTCTTTTCCTTTTAATGACATTTATGCCCTTCCTTTCCTTCAATGGTGTAACCTACGTTAGTTCCTCTCTCTCATTCCCGAGATATAAGACATTATGGTCGTTTGGTACGTGGGATTTTACCGGATTCTCGGAAAACTGAATTTTTCTAAATTTTAAATTTTTGGATATTTTCGTAAACTGAATATAAAAATCATATCTTTGAAAATTAAGATTCCCGGACAAATAAAAATTTCTCCTGTACCAAACGCCAGATAGAGAAGAAATCAATGTTAATTTTAATCATTTGTGAATTTAAATATTATATCTAGTATAAAAGCGTAAGTAATGTTGAACTTTTTTTTTTTGGGGTCTTTTGATTTTTCGATAAATATAGAAAAAACTTTTAATATTTTTTAAAACGAGGGTTAACAATTTGCATGTAAAAAATAGAAGAAATTTAATACAGTCGTCTCCCACTAAAATAGTGGAGGGAACTTAATTGTTAGGTGACTGATTTCAATTTCAATTAATACACTTCCCACCCATTTCAAATTTGAATTTTGAATTGAGAACATCACTAATACAGCTGACTGCCACCAATTATTTTATAATGATTTAAAAGAAACTCTCCCTCCTTTGTAGAATTTTTTTATTTGCGAAATAAAAAATATTACTAAAAAAAGTAACTTTTCAAAATATCTCCAGTGTGAACACAAAGCTGAGAATTAAGGAGGAAGTGACACCTCACCTAATTTTCAAAAGTTTGGTTCTCCTTTCTATATAGTAAGATTTTAATTCGATTTTTAGAGTAAATTATATATTTATTTAATTTAAGCTGTTTAGCCTTTATTTTGCAATTTAAGATCCCATTGAATCTGTTGAAAAATTACAGTGTGTCATTTCAGTTCAAGAATCAGAAAAACCATTTATAGTGACAACGACAATTACGTTTTAGGTGGCAATGATAATAAATGACATTTATAACTATTAATATTGTTTGATTTATGTCTTTACATATTCCACTAAATCTGTACATTAAATTTTCATATATGTTATCTTTACCTACTTAAATGCCATTTAAAATGACGTTTCACTTACCCGTAACTATTAGCATGTAGGTCAAAAGATTGGACTTGAGCGTAAAACGTAAAAGTCCTTTTTTAAAATGACGTTTCGTGCAGTTTTTATAACTTCGAACAGATTGTAATTATACCCGATTAACCCCTTTTTTTAAAACGTCATTAATCCTTGCTGCGTTGGTATTGTAAAAGTTTGGACACGGGGTATAATAATTTTTTCATTTAAATTTCAAATATATATCATCCTCCAACCACTACAACACTCACCATCTATTCGAAGTTCACACAATTCTAAGTCACCTCCGAGGCTGAGAAACTAGCTAGACGTTTCAACTTCATCTCTCTTATGAGCCTGTCTGCTCCCACTTCAATTCCCAAAGCATAGCCCTCACCTACACCTTAAAACCCAACCAGCTGTCTTTTCCTTTTAATGACATTTATGCCCTTCCTTTCTTTCAATGGCGTAACCTACGTTAGTTCCTCTCTCTCATTCCCGAGATATAAGACATTATGGTCGTTTGGTACGAGGGATTTTACCGGATTCTCGGAAAACTGAATTTTTCTAAATTTTAAATTTTTGGATATTTTCGTAAACTGAATGTAAAAATAATATGTTTGAAAATTAAGATTCGCGGACAAATAAAAATTTCTCATGTACCAAACGCCAGATAGAGAAGAAATCAATGTTAATTTTAATCATTTGTGAATTTAAATTTTATATCCAGTATAAAAGCGTAAGTAATGCTTGAACCTTTTTTTTTTGGGTCTTTTGATTTTTCGATAAATATAGAAAAAAAAAACTTTAAATATTTTTTAAAATGAGGGTTAACAATTTGCATGTAAAAAATAGAAGAAATTTAATACAGTTGTCTCCCACAAAAATAGTGGAGGGAACTTAATTGTTAGATGACTGATTTCAATTTCAATTAATACACTTCCCACCCATTTCAAATTTCAATTTTGAATTTTGAATTGAGAACATCACTAATACAGCTGACTGCCACCAATTAGTTTATAATGATTTAAAAGAAATTCTCCCCCCTATGTAGAATTTTTTTATTTACGAAATAAAAAATATTTCTAAAAAAAGTAACTTTTCAAACTATCTCCATTGTGAACACAAAGCTGAGAATTAAGGAGAAGTGACACCTCAGCTAATTTTGAAAAGTTTGGTTCTCCTTTCTATATAGTAAGATTTTAATTCGATTTTTAGAGTAAATTATATATTTATTTAATTTAAACTGTTTAGCCTTTATTTTGCAATTTAAGATCCCATTGAATCTGTTGAGCAATTACAGTGTGTCATTTCAGTTCAAGAATCAGAAAAACCATTTATAGTGACAACGACAATTACGTTTTAGGTGGCAATGATAATAAATGACATTTATAACTATTAATATTGTTTGATTTATGTCTTTACATATTCCACTAAATCTGTACATTAAATTTTCATATATGTTATCTTTACCTACTTAAATGCCATTTAAAATGACATTTCACTTACCCGTAACTATTAGCATGTAGGTCAACAGATTGGACTTGAGCGTAAAACGTAAAAGTCCTTTTTTAAAATGACGTTTCGTGCAGTTTTTATAACTTCGAACAGATTGTAATTATACCCGATTAACCCCTTTTTTTAAAACGTCATTAATCCTTCCTGCGTTGGTATTGTAAAAGTTTGGACACGGGGTATAACAATTTTTTCATTTAAATTTCAAATATATATCATCCTCCAACCACTACAACACTCACCATATATTCGAAGTTCACACAATTCTCAGTCACCTCCGAGGCTGAGAACCTAGCTAGACGTTTCAACTTCATCTCTCTTATGAGCCTGTCTGCTCCCACTTCAATTCCCAAAGCCTAGCCCTCACCTACACCTTAAAACCCAACCGGCTGTCTTTTCCTTTTAATGACATTTATGCCCTTCCTTTCCTTCAATGGCGTAACCTACGTTAGTTCCTCTCTCTCATTCCCGAGATATAAGACATTATGGTCGTTTGGTACGTGGGATTTTACCGGATTCTCGGAAAACTGAATTTTTCTAAATTTTAAATTTTTGGATATTTTCGTAAACTGAATGTAAAAATAATATGTTTGAAAATTAAGATTCCCGGACAAATAAAAATTTCTCCCGTACCAAACGCCAGATAGAGAAGAAATCAATGTTAATTTTAACCATTTGTGAATTTAAATTTTATATCTAGTATAAAAGCGTAAGTAATGCTGAACTTTTTTTTTTTTGGGTCTTTTGATTTTTCGATAAATATAGAAAAAAAACTTTAAATATTTTTTAAAATGAGGGTTAACAATTTGCATGTAAAAAATAGAAGAAATTTAATACAGTTGTCTCCCACTAAAATAGTGGAGGGAACTTAATTGTTAGGTGACTGATTTCAATTTCAATTAATACACTTCCCACCTATTTCAAATTTCAATTTTGAATTTTGAATTGAGAACATCACTAATACAGCTGACTGCCACCAATTATTTTATAATGATTTAAAAGAAAAAAAAAAAAAAAAAAAAAAAACTCTCCCTCCTTTGTAGAATTTTTTTATTTGCGAAATAAAAACTATTTCTAAAAAAAGTAACTTTTCAAACTATCTCCAGTGTGAACACAAAGCTGAGAATTAAGGAGGAAGTGACACCTCAGCTAATTTTCAAAAGTTTGGTTCTCCTTTCTATATAGTAAGATTTTAATTCGATTTTTAGAGTAAATTATATATTTATTTAATTTAAACTGTTTAGCCTTTATTTTGCAATTTAAGATCCCATTGAATCTGTTGAGCAATTACAGTGTGTCATTTCAGTTCAAGAATCAGAAAAACCATTTATAGTGACAACGACAATTACGTTTTAGGTGGAAATGATAATAAATGACATTTATAACTATTAATATTGTTTGATTTATGTCTTTACATATTCCATTAAATCTGTACATTAAATTGTCATATGTGTTATCTTTACCTACTTAAATGCCATTTAAAATGACGTTTCACTTACCCGTAACTATTAGCATGTAGGTCAACAGATTGGACCTGAGCGTAAAACGTAAAAGTCCTTTTTTAAAATGACGTTTCGTGCAGTTTTTATAACTTCGAACAGATTGTAATTATACCCGATTAACCCCTTTTTTTGAAATGTCATTAATCCTTGCTGCGTTGGTATTGTAAAAGTTTGGACACGGGGTATAACAATTTTTTCATTTAAATTTCAAATATATATCATCCTCCAACCACTACAACACTCACCATCTATTCGAAGTTCACACAATTCTCAGTCACCTCCGAGGCTGAGAACCTAGCTAGACGTTTCAACTTCATCTCTCTTATGAGCCTGTCTGCTCCCACTTCAATTCCCAAAGCCTAGCCCTCACCTACACCTTAAAACCCAACCAGTTGTCTTTTCCTTTTAATGACATTTATGCCCTTCCTTTCCTTCAATGGCGTAACCTACGTTAGTTCCTCTCTCTCATTCCCGAGATATAAGACATTATGGTCGTTTGGTACGTGGGATTTTACCGGATTCTCGGAAAACTGAATTTTTCTAAATTTTAAATTTTTGGATATTTTCGTAAACTGAATGTAAAAATAATATGTTTGAAAATTAAGATTCCCGGACAAATAAAAATTTCTCCTGTACCAAACGCCAGATAGAGAAGAAATCAATGTTAATTTTAATCATTTGTGAATTTAAATTTTATATCTAGTATAAAAGCGTAAGTAATGCTGAACTTTTTTTTTTTTGGGTCTTTTGATTTTTCGATAAATATAGAAAAAAAACTTTAAATATTTTTTAAAATGAGGGTTAACAATTTGCATGTAAAAAATAGAAGAAATTTAATACAGTTGTCTCCCACTAAAATAGTGGAGGGAACTTAATTGTTAGGTGACTGATTTCAATTTCAATTAATACACTTCCCACCTATTTCAAATTTCAATTTTGAATTTTGAATTGAGAACATCACTAATACAGCTGACTGCCACCAATTATTTTATAATGATTTAAAAGAAACTCTCCCCAAAAAAAAAAAAAAAACTCCTTTGTAGAATTTTTTTATTTGCGAAATAAAAAATATTCTAAAAAAAGTAACTTTTCAAACTATCTCCAGTGTGAACACAAAGCTGAGAATTAAGGAGGAAGTGACACCTCAGCTAATTTTCAAAAGTTTGGTTCTCCTTTCTATATAGTAAGATTTTAATTCGATTTTTAGAGTAAATTATATATTTATTTAATTTAAACTGTTTAGCCTTTATTTTGCAATTTAAGATCCCATTGAATCTGTTGAGCAATTACAGTGTGTCATTTCAGTTCAAGAATCAGAAAAACCATTTATAGTGACAACGACAATTACGTTTTAGGTGGCAATGATAATAAATGACATTTATAACTATTAATATTGTTTGATTTATGTCTTTACATATTCCACTAAATCTGTACATTAAATTTTCATATATGTTATCTTTACCTACTTAAATGCCATTTAAAATGACGTTTCACTTACCCGTAACTATTAGCATGTAGGTCAACAGATTGGACTTGAGCGTAAAACGTAAAAGTCCTTTTTTAAAATGACGTTTCGTGCAGTTTTTATAACTGCGAACATATTGTAATTATACCCGATTAACCCCTTTTTTTGAAATGTCATTAATCCTTGCTGCGTTGGTATTGTAAAAGTTTGGACACGAGGTATAACAATTTTTTCATTTAAATTTCAAATATATATGATCCTACAATCACTACAACACTCACCATCTATTCGAAGTTCACACAATTCTCAGTCACCTCCGAGGCTGAGAACCTAGCTAGACGTTTCAACTTCATCTCTCTTATGAGCCTGTCTGCTCCCACTTCAATTCCCAAAGCCTAGCCCTCACCTACACCTTAAAACCCAACCGGCTGTCTTTTCCTTTTAATGACATTTATGCCCTTCCTTTCCTTCAATGGCGTAACCTACGTTAGTTCCTCTCTCTCATTCCCGAGATATAAGACATTATGGTCGTTTGGTACGTGGGATTTTACCGGATTCTCGGAAAACTGAATTTTTCTAAATTTTAAATTTTTGGATATTTTCGTAAACTGAATGTAAAAATAATATGTTTGAAAATTAAGATTCCCGGACAAATAAAAATTTCTCCTGTACCAAACGCCAGATAGAGAAGAAATCAATGTTAATTTTAATCATTTGTGAATTTAAATTTTATATCTAGTATAAAAGCGTAAGTAATGCTGAACTTTTTTTTTTTTGGGTCTTTTGATTTTTCGATAAATATAGAAAAAAAACTTTAAATATTTTTTAAAATGAGGGTTAACAATTTGCATGTAAAAAATAGAAGAAATTTAATACAGTTGTCTCCCACTAAAATAGTGGAGGGAACTTAATTGTTAGGTGACTGATTTCAATTTCAATTAATACACTTCCCACCCATTTCAAATTTCAATTTTGAATTTTGAATTGAGAACATCACTAATACAGCTGACTGCCACCAATTATTTTATAATGATTTAAAAGAAACTCTCCTGTTATCCAAAAAAAAAAAAAAAAAAAACTCTCCCTCCTTTGTAGAATTTTTTTATTTGCGAAATAAAAAATAATTCTAAAAAAAGTAACTTTTCAAACTATCTCCAGTGTGAACACAAAGCTGAGAATTAAGGAGGAAGTGACACCTCAGCTAATTTTCAAAAGTTTGGTTCTCCTTTCTATATAGTAAGATTTTAATTCGATTTTTAGAGTAAATTATATATTTATTTAATTTAAACTGTTTAGCCTTTATTTTGCAATTTAAGATCCCATTGAATCTGTTGAGCAATTACAGTGTGTCATTTCAGTTCAAGAATCAGAAAAACCATTTATAGTGACAACTACAATTACGTTTTAGGTGGAAATGATAATAAATGACATTTATAACTATTAATATTGTTTGATTTATGTCTTTACATATTCCATTAAATCTGTACATTAAATTTTCATATATGTTATCTTTACCTACTTAAATGCCATTTAAAATGACGTTTCACTTACCCGTAACTATTAGCATGTAGGTCAACAGATTGGACCTGAGCGTAAAACGTAAAAGTCCTTTTTTAAAATGACGTTTCGTGCAGTTTTTATAACTTCGAACATATTGTAATTATACCCGATTAACCCCTTTTTTTGAAATGTCATTAATCCTTGCTGCGTTGGTATTGTAAAAGTTTGGACACGAGGTATAACAATTTTTTCATTTAAATTTCAAATATATATCATCCTCCAACAACTACAACACTCACCATCTATTCGAAGTTCACACAATTCTCAGTCATCTCCGAGGCTGAGAACCTAGCTAGACGTTTCAACTTCATCTCTCTTATGAGCCTGTCTGCTCCCACTTCAATTCCCAAAGCCTAGCCCTCACCTACACCTTAAAACCCAACCGGCTGTCTTTTCCTTTTAATGACATTTATGCCCTTCCTTTCCTTCAATGGCGTAACCTACGTTAGTTCCTCTCTCTCATTCCCGAGATATAAGACATTATGGTCGTTTGGTACGTGGGATTTTACCGGATTCTCGGAAAACTGAATTTTTCTAAATTTTAAATTTTTGGATATTTTCGTAAACTGAATGTAAAAATAATATGTTTGAAAATTAAGATTCCCGGACAAATAAAAATTTCTCCTGTACCAAACGCCAGATAGAGAAGAAATCAATGTTAATTTTAATCATTTGTGAATTTAAATTTTATATCTAGTATAAAAGCGTAAGTAATGCTGAACTTTTTTTTTTTTTGGGTCTTTTGATTTTTCGATAAATATAGAAAAAAAACTTTAAATATTTTTTAAAATGAGGGTTAACAATTTGCATGTAAAAAATAGAAGAAATTTAATACAGTTGTCTCCCACTAAAATAGTGGAGGGAACTTAATTGTTAGGTGACTGATTTCAATTTCAATTAATACACTTCCCACCCATTTCAATTTCAATTTTGAATTTTGAATTGAGAACATCACTAATACAGCTGACTGCCACCAATTATTTTATAATGATTTAAAAGAAACTCTCCTGTTATCCAAAAAAAAAAAAGAAACTCTCCCTCCTTTGTAGAATTTTTTTATTTGCGAAATAAAAAATAATTCTAAAAAAAGTAACTTTTCAAACTATCTCCAGTGTGAACACAAAGCTGAGAATTAAGGAGGAAGTGACACCTCAGCTAATTTTCAAAAGTTTGGTTCTCCTTTCTATATAGTAAGATTTTAATTCGATTTTTAGAGTAAATTATATATTTATTTAATTTAAACTGTTTAGCCTTTATTTTGCAATTTAAGATCCCATTGAATCTGTTGAGCAATTACAGTGTGTCATTTCAGTTCAAGAATCAGAAAAACAATTTATAGTGACAACGACAATTACGTTTTAGGTGGCAATGATAATAAATGACATTTATAACTATTAATATTGTTTGATTTATGTCTTTACATATTCCACTAAATTTGTACATTAAATTTTCATATATGTTATCTTTACCTACTTAAATGCCATTTAAAATGATGTTTCACTTACCCGTAACTATTAGCATGTAGGTCAACAGATTGGATTTGAGCGTAAAACGTAAAAGTCCTTTTTTAAAATGACGTTTCGTGCAGTTTTTATAACTTCGAACATATTGTAATTATACCCGATTAACCCCTTTTTTTAAAACGTCATTAATCCTTGCTGCGTTGGTATTGTAAAAGTTTGGACACGGGGTATAACAATTTTTTTCATTTAAATTTCAAATATATATCATCCTCCAACCACTACAACACTCACCATCTATTCGAAGTTCACACAATTCTTAGTCACCTCCGAGGCTGAGAACCTAGCTAGACGTTTCAACTTCATCTATCTTATGAGCCTGTCTGCTCCCACTTCAATTCCCAAAGCCTAGCCCTCACCTACACCTTAAAACCCAACCGGCTGTCTTTTCCTTTTAATGACATTTATGCCCTTCCTTTCCTTCAATGGCGTAACCTACGTTAATTCCTATCTCTCATTCCCGAGATATAAGACATTATGGTCGTTTGGTACGTGGGATTTTACAGGATTCTCAGAAAACTGAATTTTTCTAAATTTTAAATTTTCGGATATTTTCGTAAACTGAATGTAAAAATCATATGTTTGAAAATTAAGATTCCCGGACAAATAAAAATTTCTCCTGTACCAACGCCAGATAGAGAAGAAATCAATGTTAATTTTAATCATTTGTGAATTTAAATTTTATATCTAGTATAAAAGCGTAAGTAATGCTGAACTTTTTTTTTTTGGTCTTTTGAATTTTTGATAAATATAGAAAAAAGCGATTAGATTACATGATCAACATCAATTATTTAAAAAACAAAGATGACGACAAAAGAGTTATTTAGTAGTTATAAATGAGATTTTCATGGAATAAAACATAAATTTTTTTCTAATAACAAAACACTCATACCTGATTTCACTGAATCAAGAGGTTAATAAAAGATTCAAATTTAAAAATCTGAAAATAAGGAACAAAGGTCGGGATATGTATGAGTGTTTTTTTTTTTACTAATTAATTTTTTTCGAGTAAATAGAATTGTATTCTTTAAAAAATGTAAAGTCTTTGAATTAAACTGATTAAAGATTAAAAAAAACAAAACGGTTAGAACCTACTTAAAAAGAACAAACGAATACATTAATAAACACAAACGAATTGTTATCAAAAAAAAAAAAAAAAAACACAAACGAATAAGCAATCTTGACCATTGATTTAAAAAATAAAGATGACGACAAAAGAGTGATTTAGTAGTTATAAATGAGATTTTCATGGAATAAAACAGTCATTTTTTTTAATAACAAAACACTCATACCTCAATCCACTAAATCAAGAGGTTAATAAAAGATTCAAATTTAAAAAACTGAAAATAAGGAACAAAGGTCGGGATATGTATGAGTGTTTTTTTTTTACTAATTATTTTTTTTTCGAGTAAATAGAATTGTCTTCTTTAAAAAATGTAAAGTTTTTGAATTAAATTGAATAAAGATTTAAAAAACAAAGATGACGACAAAAGAGTGATTCAGTAGTTATAAATGAGTTTTTCATGGAATAAAACAGTCATTTTTTCTAATAACAAAACACTCATACCTGAATGAACTGAATCAAGAGGTTAATAAAAGATTCAAATTTAAAAATTTGAAAATAAGGAACAAAGGTCGGGATATGTATAATTTTATTTTTACTAATTAATTTTTTTTTCCGAGCAAATAGAATTGTATTCTTTAAAAAATGTAAAGTTTTTGAATTAAACTGATTAAAGATTAAAAAAAACAAAAGGATTAGAACCTACTTACATTCGGTTCAGTTAAAAAATAAACAGAGATGTGAACAAAGGAAATTGAAGTTAATAAGGTTAATATAATTAAAGTTAAAATTTGTAGCTTGTGATGTTAAGATGAGTACGGATATTGTGTTTGTTTGGAAAACAAAAGAAATACTTGAATTCTTCCAGTGATTAACGTTAATAAAAATAAAAGAGTGAATTATATCCCTTACACAAACAATGAATTATTATTTTTCTTAAAAAGAAAAGCGCAAACGAATACATTAATAAACACCACGTAACATTTTGTTTTTGTTGTACTCAACATAGCAAAACATCACAAACTTGGACATTTAATAAACGTAAGTTAAAAAAGATGCAAACACTTAACGATGTAACTCCAACAAAAAAAATGTCTATGCAAGAGTTTCTCAAATAAACATCATGTCCCAAGACACAAAATAACACTCTTCAGTCACAGCAGCCCAATCTACAGCGTACTCTCATATGCCTCTGCATCAAATCTATTTAAAAAAATAAAGAAAAAATAAATTATCACTGTTTTCACTTCGCGTAAGAAAAAATACATATAAACACAAATGAATTTTAAATAAAAATATAAGAACCACAGTACGTAACTCCTTTTCAAGCTTTATTTTCTTTGTCGGCCGAACAGCTGAAAATTTAAATTCTCCAGCAATGGAATCATGAGAAGTGAGCACAGGTGTCAACATCGTCAGAGAGACATCACTAACGTCAGCACTGTCACAGGTCTGACTTTCAACATCCTGTGTTTTTTTTTGTTTTTTTTTCATATAAAAAAGGTATGTCAAATATGTATTTATATATTTTTAATAACATGAATCTAAATCGAATTCATAGCTCACCGCAGCCTTTTCCAGTTCTGACGAAACAACTTCATTTTCGCGTGCATTATCGAAATTTGCTTCATCCTGTGATAGACAACAACCAACAACAGTAAATATAATGTATAAGAAAAATAGTTATCTAAAAGAAATATATAAGCAGCAGACATTTGGATCTATAAGAGACTTAATGAACGCTGAGATTATGTCTTCGCTGATACAAATTTTGGAAACTTGATATTTGGGCTCACTATTTGTGTTCAAATCCTTTTGCTTAACATTTATCTTGAACAACATTGACTTTTCATTCAGAATATTTAACTCATTTGGAAATTGATCCAAATCGGCACCCTAAAAAAAATGAAAAGGGAAAAAAAATTATTCTAAAAAAAAAAGAACAGAACATAGACAACGCAAACAGAGAGCACAAAACGACAAAAAATACATTTTAACCATAACACAACAATTAAAAAACAAACCCTCTTGAAATGGAGCTCGCGCAATTCAGCAGCACTCATTCCCAACAAAGACACACAGTCGCGATCAAACAGAATAAAGGATGCGGAATCTGTGTTATCCACAACTATGAACTGAACACTAAATCTGGAGTTTTGCGAAATTGTATATCAGCAACGTACATGAATGATACGGATTAAAGACAGGTTCTAAACTAAGAAGAATATTTTACCTCGGATAATAATCTTCCCAATGTTTTTGGCAGTTCTTACAATACCACTTCTCAAAATCCTCATAAACGGAAAATGGACACTTTTTGCATGACTTGTATCACCAGTTGTATTTGCTCTCAATTGCCTTTATAGTCCCGTATGTGATGCAGGTAGTTACCTTAATTAAAGCAATCGCAGTTTAACATAAAATATCATCAATACAAAATTGACAGAATTAAAGGAAAGTAAAAATTAAAGAAAAGTAAAAATAAAATTTGAACATTTACCTCAACACAAAGTTTCACATCACTGATAGACTTTTTTTCAGTCTCCTTAAGAAAATCATTTTCGAAAGAATAGGATGACTGAGTAGACAATTGAGTCATCCTTGTACTATTTTCCACACTATCAATCGAGAGACTATAACGCAAAAATTAATAATTAAAAAATCAAAAAAATATGAAAATCCATTAATCAATAATCGAATAAATGAGCTGAAGAAAGAAGGTACACACCGTTTTTTGAACTCAACAATCTCATTCAGTTTTGAATCCATTACAATCCTTGTTGTATATTTTGTATTTGTTATCCCGACCTTACCTATTGAGTTAAAAGGTTCAGATAAACATTGAATACAGAAGCAAAATTAATTAAAATAACGTGCATAAAAACTGATTATAAAAGCAAAAATGAAAACAACGTTGTTTGGAAAAAAACATACCTCTAAAACACTTAATCCTTCCCAGTTGGACTATCAGGACGTTATGAGGATCGTCGTTGTCTGCCAAAAAAGATTGGACCTCATCCACATAATGCTCCCACAAAGTGCACTCCAACTTATGACCCCTACACATGAGTTGCAGCAAGCACAACGTTAATACGCGCAAAATATAAGCTAACAGAGCTGGACAAAAATAATTCATTTAACTAAACATTTGTAAGTACCTCAGGTCGTCAAGCTCCAACACCACCATTTTTGTCTTCCTACCAGAAACCACACGATCACAAACTTTCCCAATTCCTGAGATTAAACCAATGACGTCTACAAAAAAAAAACGCAGCAAAGAGTTTGTGAAAAAAATTATGCAATAATAAAAAACGAATACAAAAACATAAAAAAACACAGTTAATGAAAAAAATAATGATACAAAATAAGATTACTCGTGACAAAACATTAAAAACACAAAACTATAACCGCAAAGAGTTTAAAAATAAGGAAATAGTCATGATACAGAATAAACCAATGACGTTTAAAAATTAAAAAAAGGCAGCAAAGAGTATGGGAAAAAAATAAAACCCGCAATAATTAAAAAAAGGATAACATTGAGGAAGAATCTATTACCGACTAAATAAGGGGAGTCAGACGTTTCTTTCTCAATGATGTCATAATCAACAAAATCAAAATCACTCGCACAAATATCAGAAACAACAATCGATTTAACATCAGTCCTCAAGTTGAAAGACAAACGATACTGATGCTTGGTTGGCCTAAACACATCGCTATTGAATCCAACTCCAAATTTTTTTATAAAATAGCACTCTCCTTCGTTGATTTTATTCCGCACCAGCAAGGTACCTTGGACAGTGGCGTGGATCCTACCACCCTACAAAAGAATGGAGCCAACTTATGTCAACAACGTTAACTAAAATGATCAAAACAAAGATGGAAGATTTTTAAAACACAGAACACAACATGTTCATCCAATAAAACCATTTCAAGATTGTCCTCCAAATTTTTACGCTGAAAGTTAGGAACTTTCCAAGTCCGAACCACCTTCACCTTAATCCTCCAGTCCTCCTTGGCAGGATTAACATCCTTCAGAAAATCATATTTTGAACTCATATTTTGTGTAAGAAGAAAAAACAGAGAAGTAATCACCGACGTTGAAGAATAATGCGTATCAGGAATTGTATAAATGAGAGTGATTTATAGTTTTTGAATTGTCTTCTTTAAAAAATGTGAAGTTTTTGAATTAACCTGAATAAAGATTTAAAAAACAAAGATAACGACAAAAGAGTGATTCAGTAGTTATAAATGAGATTTTCATGAAATAAAACAGTCATTTGTTTTAATAAAATGAATATCCCATTTTTTTTCAAAAACGTAAAGATTTGAATTAAACTCAATAAAGGTTAAAAAAAACGATTAGATTACATGATAACCATCAATTATTTAAAAAACAAAGATGACGACAAAAGAGTGATTCAGTAGTTATAAATGAGATTTTCATGGAATAAAACAGAAGTGTTTTCTAATAATAAAACAGAAGTTTCGAGTAAATAGAATTGTATTCTTTAAAAAATGTGAAGTTTTTGAATTAAACTGAAAAAAATGTATCAAAACTGTATTCTTGACCATTGATTTAAAGTAACAAATCCTGTCAATTGAAAATATAATTCTTTTTTGTATTTATTATATTCACTGATTTACCATTAAAGGAAACTTTTTTAAATGTTGTAGTGTGAACACATTGGTGAAATTGAACCACAGTGCGACACGTCAGCAAGGTTTCCACAGAATGGAATTCCTTTATAATATAAGATATAAGATGTTGCATTTTCTCGGTTAAAAATTAAAATCAGATTTAATAATTTAATAATAAAAGAAGAAGAATGAAATTTTAATTTAATTATACAAATGTTTGGTAGGTAGTTTGCCACATATAACTATTAGCATGTAATATGTTTTTATATTTATTCACAAAAAGGCTCTTATTCACAATAAATAATAAATAGTCATTTTTTGTAAGGATTTGTGTCGTTAATATTTGAAATTTTATAAATTTGTATTTACATCCTCATTGAAATTTCTCTTTCCTTCCACAATTAAAATTTTAAAGGATTATGAGCTGTGTCCCAATAAAGATGAGAACAGATCTAAACCATTGCTTTTGGATAGCAAATCGTGGCCATCAATTTTTAGTGCAGATTATAATTTTTTTTTTGAATTTTTTTATTCCCTGAATTATCAAAAAAGGAAACTTTTTGAACTGTGTAGTGTGAAAGCAAACACGTGTTAGAAGAAGAAGCAGCCACGTGTCAGAAGTTGCCAAAGAATGGCTATGTCTTAGAATATAAGAAGATTACTTTTTTTTAAATAAATAAAAGACCTTTTGTCTTTTTCCATTATTATGAGTCTTTCCCATTTCGTCATTTTCCGTGTAAACCTTCCTTCTTTTAAAATGTTGCATTTTCTCGGTTAAAAATTAAAATCAGATTTAATAATTTAATAATAAAAGAAGAAGAATGAAATTTTAATTTAATTATAAAAATGTTTGGTAGGCAGTTTGTCACATATAACTATTAGCATGTAATAGGTTTTTATATTTATTCACAAAAAAAGGCTCTTATTCGCAATAAATAATAAATAGTCATTTTTTGTAAGGATTTGCGTCGTTAATATTTGAAATTTTATAAATTTGTATTTACATCCTCATTGAAATTTCTCTTTCCTCCCACAATTAAAATTTTAAAGGATTATGAGCTGTGTCCCAATAAAGATGAGAACAGATCTAAACCATTGCTTTTGGATAGCAAATCGTGGCCATCAATTTTTAGTGCAGATTATAATTTTTTTTTGAATTTTTTTATTCCCTGAATTATCAAAAAAGGAAACTTTTTGAACTGTGTAGTGTGAAAGCAAACACGTGTCAGAAGGAGAAGCAGCCACGTGTCAAAAGTTGCCAAAGAATGGCTTTGTCTTAGAATATAAGATTAATATTTGTTGTATTGGGCCAAGCTCATTAGGACAAGAATTAGGTTTTTTAGTCTCTTTTGTATCATGTTAATACACAATTCAAGTTATCTTTTTTTTTTTTTGGAGTTACCTAACCTAATTATCTCTTTGAGACGAGTTGGCTCCCTCCGGTATCTCCACGAGCTTCGACTCTTTGAGCCGGCTATGAGACTAATCCGGAGTGCGGGGGAACAGTGATGGCTAAAGGTTCAGCCCCCTCCCCAAGAATGCATTCCGCGGGAATCGAACACATATCCAACCCTACTAACTCAGCGCCAAGTTACCAACTGAGCTGCACCATTGGGTACAATTCAAGTTATCTATACAAGAGATCTTATTGCATCAATTTATATTTTATTTTTTGATGAATCACACGGTTCACGTATTGTTGTCCAAAATAAAAATTGAAAAATATGGAGCGTGCGCATGTGTGAGGGAGAACGAAAGATAGATCGAGGAACCTAGTTGAGTTGAGAAGCCGAATCCAAATTTGAAATAACCAACAACGACTTTGCGTTTAGGATTGACCCCTTCTTCACCAGCAAAATTTCTAGGTTTTCTCTTCTTCTTCCCTATCACACAAAAATCTCAATTCTAATTTAGTTTCGGTTCTGACCCACCGATCAATCCCTCTTCTTTTTATGGAGGCAGGGTTCCGTTTTTTTTTTTTTTTTTTTTCGTGTCGGTTTTGTTCAATTTGATGCATGTTTAGCTTTTAAGTTCAGCTTCTTCTTCTTCTTCTTCTTCTTCTTCTTTAATTAGGGTTTGGTAATGGATAGTGTGGAACACATGAATGTTTGAATTTTATCTGCGTCATAGTTGTGGAGGCGATGGGTTTTCTTTTTATTTTTGGGGCTTTTGCAGCATATTATAATAAATGCGAATAAAATGCTATTTTGGGATAAATGGAGCTTATACAGATGCATAATGTATGGTGATTCCTTTAATGTCTTTATAGTAGTTTTTGATTGGACAAATATTTATATGCTTCTCTTTTTGTTGTCTTTGGTGGTGAAGATTTTTTGCAGAATTATTATATCCGCGTGATTCCTGCTTTGCTGGTGTAGTGAGTGATGGGAAAACGTGTCTTAAGAGAGAACTTTCAACCCCAGACTTGTTCTGGGAAGAGAGCAAAAAAAACTGTTCAGGGGAAAGGGAATTTAAAAAATACTGTTTTCATTGACGTAGACAGTTATCAGGGTGATGATGTGATAATCATAGATTTGTCTGAGTTTGGGCCACAATTTCATGGGTCCAGTGTGCCAAGTAGAGACAGAACATATACGCCTCAGAGGGTTATCAGCATTGATGACGATGATGATGACGCCGATGATGAAAGTGGTGATGATGATGAAAGTGATGCTGCAACCCATCGTGGAATCATTTCTGAAGGAGTTGGGGATTTGGACAGCGATGCCTCCTCAAGCATAAAGTTATCTCCTGCCCCAAGCTGTATGCAAAATTCTGTACACGTAGATGTAGATGATGGTCATGTCAATGAAAAGGATTCTACAAAGGATACTGGCAGAAATCGATATGGTTTAGATGGGTCTGAAAGTGAGTCACCGGAGAGTGATTGTTCTGATTGTGAACTCATGGATCGTGAACAGTGGGAAAAGGTTTTGTTTGAGAGAAAGCACCATGTGTTTAATGATCAATCTTGTTATGATGAACATGCCAGTTCTTCTGGTGTCCATAGCAATATTTACGCTGATGTCGAAGTAGAAAATATGAACGAACAGCATGCAGGAAACCCTGTATATTCTGGTCCCAGCAATGGTGAATATGTCAAGGAGAATCAATCTTCCTTCTCTGTTAAGGGTGATGGTCAAGTGGATGACATTAATTTTAATCTTGGGACAGAAAATTCTTTCAAGGATTCTGATCAGCAAGTTAGGCAGGACAGTTTCAAATCTCCTGGGTCTGAATCCATAGAGGAAATGCAATCTTTGCGTCAAGGTTGTGATATTGAGCATGGAGAAAGGACAAGAGGTGAAGAATTGGATGGTAAAGAGTCTGAATGTATTGGCATGAGCCAAGAAGTACGTGAAAGGCAAGTTGACAACAATGGATCTGCATTTATGAGCAAAGATGACAATTTAGCTGAAGTGAATTTTAACTGTAGCTCTTTTGATGAAAGACATGTCAATTGTGATAGGCTTGTGTTACATGCTCAAGATGGTAATCTTACTGCTTCAAATGAGAGAGATATAATTAACAAAAGAGAAAAGCTTAAGGAGACTGATGAATATAAACAAACCATAGAAGCAGAATGGGCATCCAGGCAGAAGCAATTGCAAATTCAGGTGATACATTCATGCCACTATTTAAATATTTATGCCCTTGACTGTCTTGGCTCTTCAAACGTGTTCAGTGGTCTTGCAAGTTGAAGAGGGGCCAATTGGTGTGTAAATGCCAATTCCCTTATAGATGTCTGTTTTTTTGTTTAGATCTATCTTTTCATTTTAAGCCTTTATAGTGTTTGGACTTTGGATAATTACTGGCAGTGCTGTTAAACAACCTGCATCATTCTTGTATGTTATGGTTTCTTGTATATTGTCATTATCAGCCATGAATTTGTGTCACGTCTACCAGTGCCTATGGAGTTCAATTTCTTAGTCAAAAGTGCTTTCTAAACATTGGATGTTGCTCGCCTAATTGCTTTATTCTTGGTTTTATACATGCTGCTTCTTTTTTTGGGAAACTTACTGTTATGATGTTAAATTTACTCCTTGAACTGAGATTATCCATACTTTTGCTTTTACAGGCAGAGGAAGCACAGAGATTACGCAAAAGAAGAAGGGCTGAAAATGAGCGCTTACTGGACATGCAAAGAAGGCAAAAAAAACGCATTGAAGAAGTGAGAGAGACACAAAAGAAGGTTGCAATTATGTCTTTAACTTACACTAAAAGTGTTTCTTATGCTAATTTTCCTTCATGTATATCTATTATTATTCGTTACATTATAGAATTTTCTTTTCTTTTTATTATGTTTGGCCATTTGAATGCCTGCTTTCATGCTTAGTGTGGACATGATTTGAAAGTTTGTAGTAACTGATTATTTCTGTCAATCTGACAAATAAAAAATTCAGGATGAAGAATTTATGAACATGAAAGAGAAACTGCGGATCGAAATACAGAAGGGGCTTAATGAATTGGAGAGGCAATGCCATGATATGACATCACTGCTTCGTGGCTTAGGAATACCTGTGGGAGGAAGTTTAATCCCGTTGCCCAATGAGGCAAGTTGTGTTTATCTATTATTTTCCAATAATATCTCATCTTCTACCTCACTTTATATTTTAGATTCTGCATTTGTTTGACTGCTATGTTACAATGTTTTTAATTAGTTAGTATATTTATACATTATTTAAGATGTACTTACTTTGTTTACCAAAAAAAAAGATGTACTTACTTAAACCTCTCGGTAGATTTTAAGATTTTGATAGCTAATAAAAATTTCTATGAAAAACTAATCAGCTAATACTCCTTTGACAATAGTTGTACAAAAATTCTAACCTTTTGGCAAGTTCCATGATTGCATCCATTACCTTTGCCAATGCTTTGGAGGCTATTACAACTAAACAGGGGTCCTTTGACCACTTTTGTACAAAAATCCTTTGATCACAACTTGTTATATATAAAACCATTAATGTTTGTCACACAATAGTTTAAGATTTCGTGATTGTTGGTTCATAACATGGTATGAGAGTGTCTATGACTAGTAATGTAAACAAGTCGAGAAAAGATGAGCACTTGAAGCTCAAGCTTGGCTTGCGAAAGGAAAAAGATGATGCTCAAGCTTGACTCATTTATTTAAATGAGTAAAATTTGAAGTTTGGGTAAATGAGTAATTTGAAGTTTGGGCTTGACTTGCTTAAAATATGAAGCTTGAGCTTGGCCCATTTATATAATCGAGCCTATAGTTAAGCTTGAGCTTGTATGTTTAGTAAACTAAGCAAGCTTGATTGAGCATTTAATGGGTCGAGTTCGAATAGCTCACAAATAGCTCAACTCATTTACACTGCTATCTATGACCGTGTAGTCTAGAGTTGTCCTCATTCTTCTAAATAAAAAGTTAAATTTTAGTATAAGGTAGGGTGGGCTTATACATTGTCTATGTCTCGAGCCCAAATGACTTTTGCATGAGGGGGCATATTAGATATAAAACTATGGGAAAAATTACTCTCATGTTGTTGGAGATAAGTTCTCTTTTTTACAGATCCATTGATTTTCGTGTTGCTCTCTCTCTCTCTCTCTCTTTTTTTAGTGAGTGGGCCCCATCACATAATTGTATCTATGGTAGGAGAGAAGGTGTCTTATGTAACATGAGATTAATAAAGCCCTAAAACTATTCATGTGCCTTCACCAATTGTATCTATGATTGGAATAGCTGGTTCATGACACAACTGTTCCATTCCCTAATCTTTCATGTTTTGAATTAAGGGCCTGTATTTAACATCTTTATCCATTAAAGAAACTACTTTAGGCCTCTCTAAAAAAGATTTTAAGAGCTCAATGCAAATTGAGAAAGGGGAGGGGGAGGTGAATGAGTGATGATGGTATTGTAAACTCTGATGCTTACTAGCGCGCCCGCCTTAAAGAAAAAGAAACAATTCCTAATAGAAACATAGAGCGGAGTAAAGAACCAGCAACTTGGAATTTCATTTATATTTTAAGCTTCATTAATCTAACTAGTTCTGGGGCAACAAAGCATTGCTAGTGCTCTGTGTTGTCATTAGATGGGTTGTGGGCTTATTGGGCCCAAGCCCATTTATGTCAGTGGCTAAGTTGGACCTAATGGGTCACACACAAACACCTAATTGTCTAGATGTTCTAGCATTAAAGGTATTGGGCCTAATAATAGTTATTAGCCCAAGAAGTTGTTTGGAACTCCACCTAAAGGGGTGGAGGGCGCATGGATCATTGTAATGGGCTTGGATAGTCCAAGACATTACTAATTAATTTAATTAGTTAAATTAATTATCAAACATTTAAATTTTGAAATTTGAAATTTGAAATTTGAATTTCGAAATTCGAATTTTGAATTTGAAATTTGAATTTTGAATTCGAACATTTGAAATTTGAATTTTGAAATTCGAAATTTGAACTTTGAATTTGAATTTTGAATTTGAATGTTTGAACATTGGAATTTGAATATTTGAATGTTTGAATTCAAATATTTGAATTCGAATTTGAATTGCCTATGAAAGGTTGTTTCATAACTAAAGGATAAGATGAGATCTTGTTGGAACAAATCACTAGTATCATGAGAATCTTTTGGACATAATCCAAGGCTATATATGGCGCTGATTTGGGCTGTTGGTGAGCAAGATTTGCTCATCAAAATCAGCTCCAGAAGATTCAGTCAGTTGGGAGAAAATCTGAGTGAGTTGATTCAAATTTGAATGCAACTACTCAGATGTATCTGGTCACCTTTTTGGGCTATATGGGGCGCACCATATAGCTGATCTTATGAAGATTTCTGATCAGAATTTTGAATAGGTTTTGAACCAATTCTCAAGAGAATATTCCAGGAGCCTGTTAGCAATTTTTGAAATTAAACAGCTCCACTTCTCTCTCTCCAATCTGGCGCCTAATCGAAAAATCTGATTAGTATTTTATTTTAAATACTCTCCTCTTATGCACCTAAGTGATAAGTTGCCGCCTTAAAGAAAAAGAAACAATTCCTAATAGAAACATAGAGCGGAGTAAAGAACCAGCAACTTGGAATTTCATTTATATTTTAAGCTTCATTTTTCCACATTTACTTTTAAGTAGTTATATTTGAGATCCCAAATTCCTCAACATCTTTAACATCAGATGTCCTTCCCTTCTCAAGATTGAGTTCATTTTTAATTCTAAAATTGATTTGTCAGCTAGTTGTGGTTCTGATCTATCCAGAGCCTTCGGTTCCGTGTTTCATGCTAATGTTTTGTTTATGTTGATGTTCATTTCAGGTGCACGCTGCATATAAACGGGCCTTGTTAAAGTTTCATCCAGATCGTGCATCCAAAACTGACATTCAACAGCAGGTTGAAGCCGAGGAGAAGTTCAAGCTCATCTCTCGCATGAAGGAGAAGTTTTTGTTGACTTCTTGTCACTAAATGCTAACAACTGAATGGGTGCGGTGGTTGGTATTTTGATTCAAGTGACTTTGTCTGCTAGCTTTGTGTTTGTCTTAGTTTTTAATTGTTTTCGTTAGTCCCCCAAATTTTATAGACGAGAAATTGACAAGAATATGTAAAGATGTTCTCTTTTTTAAAATGCCAATTTTGGGGGATGGATAGTAATTACTATCCACCAATTACTATCCACCCGCTTCATATTTGATATTGGGTATATGTTAAGGTCACTTTAAAGAGCATAAGGGCTTTGCAGCATTCAGTGAAACAAAGTCAACATGTGTTTAGCCTATGTTGGTAAATTGGCTTTTAAGGCTACAAACCGAGTATGTTACAAGCTTCCGATCCAAGTCTTTGCTTGCTGTCCTCACACATGGCATAAGAAAATTAGCTTGTAGTGTTGTTTTACCCCTCCTATCGGGCTTCGATTAAGCTTATGTAAATTTCAATGACCTTATTATATCTATTGTTAGAGGTGGTGGCCTCGGATTTTCTAATTGACACAGACTATAGTAACTAGTGAGGGCTTCTGCTGTGGTGCAATTCCAACTGAACCCGAAGTCCCAATCCAATTATTGTCTTGACGTTTGTTAGGAGGTATTTTTTAAGATTTTTGAAAAACTGAGTGGTAATCATATTTATTTACGTTTGGTACAAGTTTTTTAAAAATTTGCTGGGAATTTAATTTTTTTCGAGATTTTATTTTGTGTGTAATTTTTTTTTTGAAAATACCATTCAAGGAGTGGTATTTTAGGATTTTTATGACAAGGGAAAATTTAATACAACTAAACATAACATTAACAAAATTAATCCAATATTCTCAGGAATATTTTAGTTTACCAAACATCTTTTTGGTAATATTTTCAGAAAATTCATCTTCCCATCATATTTCCAGGGATTGTGATTCTCGGATAAAAAAAAAATTCTCTTCTACCAAATGCTCCCTTACAGTCATGTTCTTGTGATAGGAATCTTGTAATAAACATTTATGTTTATGTTTGCTTCTCTCGACTATATGCATGTAAGATATCAGTATTGAACTCCTTATTGAAGCGCAATGTGACCTGGTGTGTGGACAAAGGTAGGGAAGAGTGAATATATAGCATTGGAGTTTCGAAAGAGCAAGCTGAGTACATCGATGGCAGAATTGAAAACCAACTTGCTTGAGGTACAACGCCTCAATGTTGATACTCAAAGTTGGTAGATTTGTTAAGGCTTCCTTTTGAAGTCAACTACTGGAATACATAATCTTAAAAGATGGATAAATGTGCAGTATCGTATTGGAAAATGAAAATTTAAGATAGAAGTTATACATTTGGTATACTTACGATGTCTCTATACAATCCTATAAGCAAATTTTTTTTTTTTGAAATATTCCGATCGATTTATTGTTTTACGACTAGTTCAATTCGGAGCTGATCCCAACATTAAGGTTTTAAATCCCTTTCGAAGACAGTATTGAGGAGGATCAAACACATACTCTTACCTCCACCTACTCAGTTTTTCGATATCAACTTATCTACCATCATTAGAAGCATATTCTTTTGGTATGGTTAGTTATAGTACACTTTCGTGTTTGGTCCATGAAAGTTGAGGCAAGCAGCCACTCACGCTAGTGTTTTATGTTCATACTATGTGTTTTTTGTTGTTGTTTTTTTTTTTTTTGGGAAAAATGTAAATATATATTAACCCAAAGAGATACAATATAGCTGGGGCATACCCCGCAAATCAAAAAAATAATAAGAGTCAACAAATGGGCCTAGTGCAGAAGCCACTGTAAGCTACACCACTAAGAACATATGTCTAATACAAGTGGGTTAGATGTGAATGTCTATACACAAGAAACTGAATCTTGTCAATAACATCATTTACAAAAAACGATTTGTGATCAAAAAGAGCACTATTCCTGCCTAGCCAAATACAATATACGGTAGTAGCCAAAGCCAAGCATCTTTGCTTGCCTATGATGCCCGAGACAGCTCTGCAATGTATAAGCTTGTTGATTGTGCCTTGAAGTGAAATGTTTCTCTTTGAAAAAAGACTCCAATCTCTAATTACCGACCAGACCTGTAACACAAGTGGGCAAGAGAAAAATAAATGACTATTTGTCTCCATTTCAGATTTACATAGAAAACAAGTCTGGCCTTTGTTCAAGTAAGGAGCCTTGTCAAGTGTTAGCAATCTATTATTCACAGCTAACCAAAAAATGAAGCTCATCCTTGGAGGAATTGAGGCGTTCCAAACGACATGATTCCAAGGAACTTTGGGGTTCTGCTTCCTGAAATATGCATATGCTTTGCTAGCACAGATTTTATCTCTCTGAACCCAAGATAGCAGCATAGTAACAGCGTTACCTTGACTGTTTTCTTTGGAAATGATGGTGTCCCGAATGTGGTAAATTCTCTTCATGAAGACTAAATCCGATGGGGAGGCAACACGATCCCAAATGCTTTGATTTTTGAAATAATAATGGTGGATCCACTTCACCCAAAGGGAATCCTTCTTCGTATGAAAATCCCAAAGATTTCTAGTAAACAAAGCATTATTCCAAGTCTTGAGACAGAAAAGACCCAAGCCTCCTTCCTCCTTGGGGGAGCAAACAGCCGACCAGGCAACAAGTGGCTTTTTCTTTCCCTCATCTGCCTTGCCCCACAAAAAGTTTCTACAAGATGCATTAATACGATGAATGACTGAAACAGGTAGTGGAAAAATTCCCAACCAAAAGTTTGCAATCCCTTGAATAACAGCTCTAACAAGCTCCAATCTGCCAGCATAGGACAATGTCTTCCTATTCCAGCCTTGAATTAGCGCTGTAATTTGTGCAATCAGTGGGTCATAGTGGCAAACATTTAATCTAGAAGCCAATAAAGGAACCCCCAAAAATCTGAAAGGGAAGACA
Organism: Gastrolobium bilobum; assembly: GCF_033153095.1. NCBI lineage: Eukaryota > Viridiplantae > Streptophyta > Magnoliopsida > Fabales > Fabaceae > Gastrolobium > Gastrolobium bilobum. The sequence continues at coordinate 37,818 of NW_026898804.1, read as the reverse complement.
CCAAGTGGGAAACCCGTAAGATTGAGAATCATATCCACAAAATGTTGCTTGACCCCAGCCGAATAAAAAGCAGATTTGTCACTGCTGACCTGCAACCCAGAAACACTGCAAAAGTGTTGTAGTTTTGAGAACAAAGCCGTGATAGAGGGAAGGTCACCTCTAGAAAGCAAGATAATATCATCAGCATAAGCAAGATGGGAGATCTTCAATTCTGCATAAGCTGGGTGGAATTTAAAGGAGTTGTCCTCACCCAAAGAAAGCAGGTCCCTCGAAAGGTATTCTAAACATAGCACAAAAAAGTATGGGGATAAGGGGTCCCCCTGTCTCAACCCCCTATTACCTTTGAACATACCATGGATAGAACCGTTAACTGCAATGCTAAACGAGGTGGATGAAACACACTCCATAATCAAGGCAGTGAACCAGTTGGGAAAGCCAAGCTCCGTGAGCATCCACTGCAAAAAGTCCCAGGAAATGGAATCATAGGCTTTGTGTAAATCAATTTTCAATAAACATCTAGGAGATACCCTTTTCCTAGCATATTTCCGAACGAGCTCTTGAACCAGAAATATATTATCATTCATGCTCCTATCCTTTAAGAAAGCAGATTGAAAGGAACCAACTATGTTTTCCAAGACAGGAGCAATTCTTTTGGCAAGAATTTTAGAAATAATCTTGTAAATTACATTGCAGCATGAAATAGGCCTAAAGTGATTGACCATAGAGGCAATTTCAGTCTTTGGTATCAAAGCAATGATCGCATGATTCACATGCTTTAACAGTTTACCTGATGTAAAAAATTCCAAAACGGCTGCATGAATGTCCTCACCAATGATACTCCAAGAATCCTTAAAAAACTTGGCATTATACCCATCAGGACCACGAGACTTATTATCATCAAAATTGTTGTTGTTGCTGCTACACTAGGTTTTTTTTAGATATAGGGTGTTATAACTGATAATCACAGAAATTGTAGACTCTGATGATCATCTTCATACGAGGGATAAGGAAAATTCCTCTTTGGGCTTTGACTTTGGATTCAATGTTTTACCGATTTATGTTTCTCGGACTAAAAATAAAATAAAAATTATTTTTTAGAATATTATCATGCATACCGTTAATATTTTTCACAGCCACAAATTGACTCAAATTTGGGTGTATTATTATTATTTTTTATTTTGTGTTCTTGGGGGTGGTAAGCACAAGGCCTGAAATGACTCTACTTGAATATAATTGTCGTACCAGTGTGAAATACACTTTGGATACTTTTTGCATACATCTTTTAATTATCATTTTATTTTTGGTAGGGTATTTTAATTATTTTTTAAATCTTTGTACTAATACAAAAAATGTATTATAATGATTTAAAAGTTGATATTATTTTATGATCTTTACAATGACTATTATATTGTATATTATTATTAATATTTTAATACAAGATTTAATTTCTTATGTTAATATTGTATATCATATTTCAGTTATGTCACTAGTTGTAGAAGTTGGACGGTGAAAGTGTTTGTCTGAGAGATTTAGTTCTATTAAATGATTTATATACTGATTAGGACTAATGCAAGCATACTACCAATTGAACTATTATTCTTTGTATAATTAGAAGGTAGTGCTTATTATTTTATTGACAATGACATTAACTAAAGTAAATTGCTTGGAGGTCACGGATTTAATGGGAAGTGGTGGATATTAACTAAGTTTGTTTTTGGAATTTATTTTCCGTATATAACAGCAAGTGGCCTTCTAGATTAAGTATTGCAACATGTCAAGATTAGTACTGCGATGCTCTCCGTGTGGACCAGTCCAAACAAGAAAATTAGAAAATCAATAGTGAAGGACTCTGAGAAGGAACCAGCTACACTAATTCAATTAATATCCACATCAAATGCATGCAAAGTCAAACACATGCCCTCAACACTGAGAAATTTTGGTTTAACTATTCTTTTTTTTTAAAATAAAAATATGAAAAGAAGTTCTCTTTCTTATTTTTTATATTTGGTCAAAGTTTTTATTATCTTTTCATATATTAATTTAAGTTAAAATAATTTCTCTAGTTAAGTTCTACATTACTTAAGAAGTAATTTCAACCATTACAAAGTTAAAAATTCAAATTTGAAGTTAACGTCGGAGGAGGTGGAGCTCTGCTAGGGTTTCCTAGTATTTTTAGGGTTTTTTGTACGTTCTTAGCATGCAACCGTCAATTGTTCGAGAATTAACGTCGGAGGAGGTGTATAATCTTCAAAGAAGTAACAAAAAATACAAGGGTGATGGATCCTTTTCAAATAATCTTTCAAGGGTTTCTAGAGATGAAAAATGGATGGATGGTCAATCAAGCTTTTAGGAGATTCTTATGAGAAGTAATGGAGAATAGAGGTCAGAAAACGATTCTGAAGAGGAGGATGAAGCTGAGATGACATTGCAGGATGGGGATATAGATGCACGAAATAAGGCTCTATCTTTGGAGGATGTCACTTTGGAGGTTCGAAAGGATGGATCTCCGAACTTCAAGCTATCGGACAGATTCAAAAAGAAAGCTTGGAAACCATGGAAGAAATTGCTGATTGTCAAACTACTGGGGAAAAAACTCTCAATAAATTTTATGAGGAAAAGGTTGGAGAATATATGGGAAACAGATGGGAAAATTCATGTAACTGATATTGAGAATGATTTCTTCTTAGTTAGGTTTGAAGGAAAAAAAGACATGGATTTTGCTTTATCTGTTGGGCCATGGTTAATTTTTTATCATTATTTGTTTATCAGATCATGGGAGCCAGATTTCCAAGCGTTTAGTTCCCCCATTAGTAAGATCACGGCTTGGGTCAGACTTCTTGGTTTTCCTATGGAATACATTAATACTCCCTTGATGAAGAGTGTAGGTAACTGGTTGTGGAAGTTCATTCGCCTGGATGCTGTATCAACAATCTTGGCAGGGGAAAGTTTGCCAGAATATGTGTTGAACTGGATATTAGACAACCCCTCAAGTCTGTTTATTACGTAGAGGGAAGGGATAAGCAGGTGGAGTATGAAGGTCTTCATTTAATATGCTACAAGTGTGGAAAATATGGGCATAGAACTGAGCTTTGATCCCACTGCACGAAAGAAACCTGAGACTGAGACTAATGGAGAGGAGATAATGAATAATGCAATTCTGAATAGTAATATGCAGAATGCTGGCAATCCAGAGGAGATTAAACAATCTAGTTTCAGTCCATGGATGGTAGTCTCGAGGAAAAAAAAGGAAAATATGTGGAAAGGAAGAATGATATTGGAATACAAAGGAGTAATGAAGAGAAGAATCTAAAAATGGTTGTTGAGGCCAATAATTCCAAGGCTTATGAAGATGATCACAGTACTGGTAAGCTGAGCACAGATAAACTTGGTGTGGACAAGTTACATGGGGTAAGTGATCAAGCTAGGAGTCCAGGTAAAGATAGACAACATGGTGTTAATGAAAAAGGTTAAACTAATAGAGAAAGAAACTGCTTTTAAGTTGGTGAGGGATGGTGTCGTGGATACAAAAATGGAGGCAAAGTCTGCACCTAATGATGAGATAGGGATACTTAAGAAGATGCAATATGTTATAAATGACAAATTGGGCTCGATTGTTACTCAATGTAATGAGGGTCCTGATATGATGAATACTGATAATGCAGGGAATGAGTGTATGTTTGATGATCCTGCGAAGGTTCAGAAACCTGGTATGGACCCATCTCATAGTGTGATTGTGATATCTTAAGATCCAAAACCTCTGGATCCTTATCATAGTAAGGCAGTATCAGTGTCTAGCAGAAGTAAAGCATCGTCTGTTCAGCGAGGAGTAGGGAAGTCCATTTCCAGCAAATTATCGCAGGTGCAATCTCACTCTGCAAAAATTCAAAAACCTTTTTAATGTCTTTGCTATCCTGGAACTGTAGGGGTGCGACTAAGTCTAACTTGGGTCGTACTCTCAAAATGATAATGGATAAGCATGCTATTTGCATGGTGGTGCTAATGGAAACTAGAACCAGTAGTGATAATAGTACGAGATTGATGAAGAAACTTAGATTTGATCAGATCTTAGTTGAGGAAGCGATGGGTTTCTCTGGTGGAATTTGGGCTATTTGGGATTCAAACCGTGTTAAGGTGCAAAGAATATCCCAATCATCCCAGTTTCTGCATATGAAGGTTCTGCTGAATGATTCTAAAGAATTCTTATGTACTGCTGTTTATGCAAGTCCCCGTGAAGTTGAAAGACATGTGATGTGGGATGAAATCTTTAATATTAGTAATTCAATTCATGTTCCATGGATTATGATAGGTGATTTTAATGATATCAAAAATGGAAATGAAAAGAAAGGAGGATCCCAACCAGACAGAGCAAGATGCAGTCGATTCTCTGATTTTCTCAACAATTGTCATGTGGAAGATTTAAACACATCTGGTCCTCATTTTACTTGGCAAGGTCCAAAGTGGAATCATTTGGATAAAGTTTATAAAAAGCTTGATAGAGTTTGTGCTAATCAGAGATGGAGATTGTGTTTTGAGGAGGCTGAAGTTCGCGTGCTTCTTAGGATGCTTTCGGATTCATAGTCCTTTTCTTGTGAATTTATCTTCGAAATTTAAAGTGTGGCAGAAGAGGCCCTTCCGATATTTAGCTTCTTTGCTAGATCATCCAAATTTCGAAGAGCTGATGAAAGAGAAATGGAATAAAAGAGAGGAGATTGTTTCTATGATTAGCCATTTTGTTCCTCATCTCAAAGGTGGAATAAAGAAGTATTTGGTAACATCAATATGAGAAAGATAAATTTAACTCACAGAATAGAAGATGTTCAAGCTCATAGGATTGTTAATGATTCTCTTAGGCTGCAAGATCTTGAACGTCATCTTCAGAAGGAATTAAGTGTTACTCTGGATCAAGAAGAATCCCTTTGGTTTCAAAAATCCCGTCATAATTAGATTGTGGATGGTGATAAGAACACCAAATTTTATCATTAGAAGACGGTGGTTCGCAGAAGCTGTAATAAAATAACCAAGATGCGGAATGATACTACTTGTTGGTTAGATGATCCCTCCCAGCTAAGGAAGCATGTTTGTAGTTAATATAAAATTCTGTTTACTGAAGAATCCCCCAACCGTAAATGGTTAACATCTCCAAATTGCTGGACAGATATTCCGTTTGAATTTAAGGAAGCAATGACCAAAGTTCTCGGGATGGAGGAAATTTCCAGAATTTTGCGTGAAATGGGGTCTTTTAAGGCTCCAGGTGATGATGGATTTCCAGCTCTCTTTTTTCAGCGGTAGTGGCATTTTTTAAAGTCTCAGATTTGTGATGCTATCGGTAAGATTTGGAGGAATCCGGAGCTTGTTGCTGAGATCAACTCCACGCTTTTGGTTTTGATTCCAAAAACAAAGTCTCCTGAGTTTATCTCTCAATTTAGGCCGATCTCGTTATGCACTGTAATTTACAAGATTTTGTCAAAGATCATTATTGATAGACTTAAACCAGTTATGGAGCTCATTATATCTCCTTTCCAGGTAAATTTTGTTCCGAATAGACAAATTCAAGATAATATTATTATTGTCAAGGAATTGATTCATTCTATGCATAAGATGAGAGGTAAAAGAAATTTTATGGCTATAAAAATTGATTTGATCAAGGCATATGACAGTATCAATTGGAAATTTTTGCATAGAATTTTAGAGAAAATTTCGCTTCCTGAGCATACTGTCAACCTCATTATGAACTGTGTACAATCTTCCAAAATTAATGTTTTATGGAATGGTGGTAAAACTGAAGATTTTGTTCCTTCTAGGGGAATCCGTCAAGGGGATCCCTTGTCTCCATATCTCTTTGTCATGGCTATGGAGAAGTTGACCCATATTATAAACACTGCTGTTAGTGGAGGTATCTGGAAACCTATGAGAGTTGGCAAAGGCGGACCACAAATCTCCCATATAGCTTTTGCTGATGACTTGATGATTTTCATGGAGGCCAATGAGGAGCAACTTGATGTTCTATTAAAATTTTTGTCCTTATTTGAAGAAATATCAGGTGAAAAGCTGAGTGTTGAAAAAACTAGTGTTTTCTTCTCAAGAAATACGACAGAGGATATGCGCCAAAGAATTTCTAAGAAAAGTGGTTTTAAATATGTAAAGAATGTGGGCAGATACCTTGGGTCTATGATGCAGCATGGTAGGGTCTCAAAAAATTTGTACTCAGGAATTGTTGACAAGATCAAAGCAAAACTCAATGTGTGAAATCAACAAAGTTTGTCACAAGCTGGTAGGATAACCTTTGCTGAATCAGTTATGTCTCCTGTTCCTTATTTTAAGATGCAAAGTTGCAAGATTCCCTCTTCAATTTGCTTGGAGATTGAGAAAGTTCAAAGAGGTTTTATCTGGGGTGATAGGGAGGATCATAGAAAGCATCATATGATAAGCTGGAACACTATTACTCTTCCTAAGATGTGTGGTGGTCTTGGAATTAAGAAGTTAGAGATTATGAATGATTCATTCCTTGCCAAACTAGTTTGGAATTATATGAATAAACCTAACCATCTCTGGACTCAGGTTCTCCAAGCTAAGTATGGTGCATGTAGAAATCGTGGTGGCCCTTTTGTAGTGCGTGGTGGTGATTCTAATCTTTGGAGAAATATTAACAGAATTTGGAATATCATGGATGATTGGCTTGTTTGGGACATTGGGGATGGCAAGATGATGAGTGTAAGAACCTGCACCGTTAATTAACGAAATTAATTAATTAAATATGAAAAATTATGAAATGATTCCATAATTGGCCCTAATAATTATTATGAGGCTTATATAATTATAGAAAGTGGTTAAGAATGCTGAAAGTTTCTTTTCGGAAGAAAAGTGCAGATACTGGTTCTGCTAGTCGATATAAATGCGTACCGAAAAAGTATCCCGGAAAATTATAATAAGTGCATGATAATTCCTAGAATAATATATAGGACTTGTAAAACGAGTTTCAAGTTAAAATAATGAGAACTGGTGCCAGAAACTGATACTAGCTATGAAAAGCGCGTACCGGAAAGGTGCTCCGAAAAATATAAGAAAAATATGATAATTCTTGTAAAATTGAGTAGGTTAAGAATCCAAAGTTTGAGATTAAAATGATAAGCGCAGCAATTAAAGTTAATATTGTGTGTTAAATGCTTAAGTGACTATATATAGGCACACTTGGCCCAAAACCCTAGGCACTCAGCATTTTCTTACGTGAAGGGCTGCTGACTAGTTCTTCTAACACTGTTCCATTGCCTCCTTTCACCATTTTTGAGCTCAAGTTGTCACCTTTGCTTGGGTTCTTCATCTTTGAGCTTGTATACACTTGAGAGTTATCCTTGTGAGGAGTTGTGGGTTTCCTTTCTGAGTTCCAGCCACTGCTTGGTTGAGGAGTGGGATGAGTTCTTGTTCTTGAGTTGTTGGAGCTTTGTTCTTGAGTTGTTGAAGCTCCAAGTAGCTTTCTTGGTGGAAATGAGAACCTTGTTTAGTGTCATTTTCGTTTTCTGTACAAGGCAATACTAGAAGAGTGGTTTGGTGAGCTCCAAGAGCAACCTTTGCTTCTGTTTTGAGCCTTGGGTGAGTTGTTCCACCTTTGATCTTAAGTTTTAATGCTTAAAAGAGGTGTCTTTGCATGTAAATGAGTTAAGCAAGTAACCAATTGTCATATGAACCTAAATGGACCTTAAGATGCATGTTTAAGCTTCTGGAAGTGTTAAAAATGGAACCTTTGGTTTGGATTTTCGCGAAATGCAGAATCTGGGTTCTGTCGCGAAATATCCGGATATTTCGTTGTGAATATCCGGATATTGATATCCGGATATGAGGATCTGAATATCCGGATATGGATATCCAGATATTGGAAGAGAGATATCCGGATATTGATATCCGGATATGCCCTCGACGAATATCCGAATATTCTGAGATTTCGAAGAACAGTAGCTGAACTGTTCATACAGTAGGCTATTGGGGGTTTGTGGACTCTAGAGTGATGAAGTTGAACTTCAGTTTTAATTGAATTAAGTCAGAATCAAGTGGTTAAAGGCTTATGGCTTTGTGTGAAGCCTTAAGACATAAATCGTAAGAGAAAAAACGTAGTCTTTATGTTCATGCTTTTGAGCTTTGTTGTTGATATGCTTGCTGGTCCTCATCAGATTGTGATCTGCTGTGTATTGGACTTGAGCTGTGTGAACTCTTGGCATTGGATAGTGAGCTTGCAAGGTAAGCTTTCGTGTCATTGGTTTAGCCATGTTGTGGTTCCACCATGTCCCATGAGGGTATGGTTATATGCATGCTGTGTTACATGCTTTTGATGTTTTGGAAATGTTGTTGAGCTGTTATATGCTAGTGCCTTTATGATATGCATGTGGTGTTCCACCTATACGGTAAGCCTGAGTATGTGGTACATACAATATGGTGATGCTGTGGGTGAGGTGCAAGCGGTGTTCCTTGTACTATCTGTAGGTAATAGACGTATTCCTGCATTTCTCTGGCCAGTAGAATAGTATTGTCACACATGGCATGAATATCTGTTGCACTGCATTGAGTTTTGGAACTTATACTGAGTTACTGCTTTTAGAACGTATATTGCACATGTAAGTGAGCTTGGGGTGGAAGATCCTTGAGGGCCCTTTGTCTTACTGAGATTTCTGGTTTAGAGATCTCACCCCACGTTTGAGAAATGCTTATTTCAGGTTCAGGTAATGCGGGGGTTGAGACCTCTAGTGGCAGGAGGTCAGAGCTTAGCTGATAGATGTTGCATGTTTATGTTGATATGTTGTTATGCTGTTATGATTGGATGTGGATCTTGTTTACTGTCTTATGCTTTTAGCTTCAGCTTATGGATTTATATGTTGGGACTCTGTTGGTTATGCTGTTGATTTGGTGAGCATGGGGATTGTCCATGCCACTTAGACTTGATTATGTCTTATTTTATTTGGAGTTGTAATAATGTATCAGGATATTGTCCGGATTATGTGTTGTAATTCCGTGACTTAGATACTCACATTTATATCTATATTTTGAGGTATTTCAGTTAGATGTCTTATTGCAATTTACATACAGGCGATATTTTATGAAATTGATTAAGTAATCAACTTGGCTAAGTATAATGACGTCATAATTGAAAAGAAAAAGATATTCCGCATTTTTAATTAAGCGCAGCTTAATACGATGATATGTTAACAAATCGGGTATACACGGGGTGTTACAATTAGTCTCCAATTTACTATGTATTAAGGATTAATATGAGCATGAAATTGATTTAAAAGTAATTAAAAGTTATGATAATTATAATTAAATTGTTATTTTATTTTCAATAATATTCTCATAAGATTTCTTATATTTTGCAGTAAATTTCTGCTCACAATAAAGAGATAAATTGGAGATATCAAGTAGAGTTGCTTTGGATTTCTGAATCATTCAAGATCTCATCAAATCTTTGTTGAATATTTTTAAGGAAATTTTTTCATTAAATAAAAAGGGGAAGATTTGAAGGATTGAATCAAAGATATGATTAGAGATTCTAGTGAAGATTCTATTGAAGATATGATCAGGATTTCTAAACAAGGGCACAAAGTTTATAAATAGAGACGCAGACCTCAGAGACAAACAATCTTTGGCTGGAGAGAATTCTTGGAGGCTCACGCTGGAGATCAGGATTCCGACGGAGTTGAAGAACGAAGATCATTGATCCTTCATCTTCTTCTCCTTCTTTTTCTTTATTGTTTTCATGAATACTTTTTATTTCTTTAATTTATTTAAGCCAGCTATGTCTGGCTAGTTTCTTTTTGTAGTTGAGATCACAGACTCGATGTGAATCCTTTATATTTTCTATATTGATATTTTATAAGTTAATTAATTAGTTTGTTTTATTCTACCTGTGTTAATTTTTCCATTTCCTGTTTAGAATTGGCCTCACAAAATTATAGGGTTTTGAGGGTTAGAATTCACAATAGATATATTGGGGTTTTAATCTGGATAAGGGTAGAATAACAATTTGTGTATGATTTAGACATAGGCTTACATATATTGCAGACTCATAATTCATTTGCTTAATGCTTGATTCAAGAGGAATTACTAAGACATTAGAATTCTAATTGGGTTAAAGGGTTGAAATCACTAAGACATTAGGGTTCAACTATTTTACAGGGAAATAATGAATTGTCTGAGCAAACGAATTAATTAATTATAAAATACAATATAGGAATATAAGGGAGGATCGGAGGTGAAGTGCATCCTGGCTACAACCTTTTTACAAATTTGTCATAAATATTCTTTTACGTTCTTAATCTTTTCTTGCATGCGTTGGAAATTAATTGTTTTTAATTTTCTGTTTTTAAATTTTATTTTATTTTAAATTCTGTTTTTAAATCATAAACACTCAATTACTTTCACAAACCAAACCAATTTTATTTTTCAATTTAAGGGGAATAGTTAAATTAGTACTTGGTGCATTAATCCTTGAGGGAACGATACTCTACTTATCACTTTATTACTTAAAACGAACGGTATACTTACCGAATTCGCAACAAGTTTTTGGCGCCGTTGCCGGAGATTAATTACGCTAATATTATTTTTAACTTTCGATCTTTAAGATTGGACTTTTATTTTATTTATTTACTTATTGATTTTTTATTTTTAAAAAAAAATTAATTTTTTTAATTTTTTAATTTTTCGTTTTTATTTATTTATTTTTTCTAAAAAAAATTATTGAAAAATATTTTTTTTTTCTTATTTTTATTTTTACTGATTGATTTCTCTCTTTTATGCGAGGTAAAGCGAACATCGAACGTTTGCAGTTTGATCCAGGAATCGAAAAGACTGCAAAGAAGAACTGGAAGCTAACCAAACTAAAGAAGCAAGAGGAATCCTCGAGTTCAGAGGCAAAAGCAGAACCCGAGATGGCAGCACTGAATCCACCACCGGAGGAAGAATTAATGGAATCAATCCTGGCTCCTCTGTTCACAAGGCCAAATTCTAGCATCGTCAGGCCACTTATCAATGTTAACAATTTTGATATCCAGCTAGCACTGATATCCTTGGTGGAGAAAAATCCATTTGGTGGGGAAGATTATGAAGACCCCCATGATTTCATGGATAGATTTCTGAGAATCTGTGACACTACCAAACATAACGGGGTGTCAGATGATGCAACTAGACTCCGACTTTTCCCTTTTGTTGTAACAGGGAAAGCTCTCAGATGGTTGGATAGACAAGCTCCCAACAGCATCAGAACGTGGGATGAGCTGGCAGCCAAATTCTTCGCAGAGCACTTCTCCAGGGAGAAATACAACAAGTTGGTGAATGAAATCACCAACTTCACTCAACAAACAGGAGAAACTCTATGTGTAGCTTGGACCAGATTCCAAGAACTGATCAGAAGGCGCCCCACGTATGATTTGTCAGACGGAAAGAAGGTCAGTGTTTTCTATAATGGAATGACACCAGACTCCAGAATGATTGTCAATGGTGCAGCCGGTGGGACCATAGCAAAGAAGACAACTGCTCAAACTTTAGAGCTGATCGACTTCATGGCGAGGGCTGAGAACGCATCAATGGCAGTTCAACCAATTCAACTAGTTCAACCAAGAAGGGGAATTCTGCAAATGGGAAACAATGATGCATCGCTAGCAGAACAAAAGATCCTATCTCAACAGATAGTCAATTTGAATGCTAAGTTGGAAAAGATGCAACTTTCTATAGCTCAAGTTAACTCGTTTAACTGTGAGTATTGCAAAGGAGAGCATGAGACCAACAAATGCCCAACACTTGTAAGAGCTGATTCCTTTCAAGTTAATGGAGTCTGGTATGATCCAAGACCACAACAAAACTTCCAGAGAAACCAGAACAATGCTCTAGGAAAGACCTTCCAAAGGAGAATTTCAAGGGGGAGGTTTAGATTAAAAATCCGACCAATATTTACAACCTCCTCCAATTTCACAAACTCCAACATCTGAGCTAAAGAAAGCACTGATACAGTTGACAAAGACAACTGAAGCGTTCATGAACGAGACCAGGACTCATCATAAAAATCAAGATGTTTCAATCAGAAATCTGGAAACTCAAATTGGGCAGTTGTCAAGACAATTAGCTGAGAGAAGTTCTGGAACATTCCCCAGTGACACTATAATCAACCCAAGGGAGCACTGCAATGCCATCAGGGAGCTCATACAGGCAAGGATGAGCACACTCAAGAAGGCAAGGAAGAAGCAAAAAAGCAACCTCCTGTAGTTCAGAAGAAGCAATGAGATTTCTCACGTTTTGAGAAACCTCCGTATCCCATGGGGAGCAAGCAACATGAGCAAAGGAAGCAAATGTCTAGATTTTTAGATATTTTTAAGAAATTGCAAATTAACATTCCTTTTGCAGAAGCTCTAGAGAAAAAGCCTTCATATGCAACGTTCCTGAAGGAGACATTGTCTAAAAAGCGGAAGCTCACTGAGGATGAACCTGTTACACTAACAGAGGAGTGCATTGCAATCATCCAGAAGAACTTGCCTCCAAAGTTGAAGGATCCAGGGAGCTTCAGTATTCCATGCACCATCGGCAAGACGACTATAGAGAAAGTCTTATGCGATCTTGGTGCCAGCATAAATGTGGTGCCCCTCACCCTGATGAAAAAGCTGGGAATTAATTAAGTCAAGACAACGAGGATGAATGTTCAACTGGTCGACCGCTCAACAAAGCAAGCACATGGTATTGTGGAAGATGTGTTCGTCAAGATAAACAAATTTCTAATTTTTGTTGATTTTGTTATTCTTGACATTGATGAAGATGTTAGCGTGCCTATGATCTTCGGGAGGCCATTCCTAGCAACCTCAAGAGCGCTAATCAATGTATCTAAGGGTGAGTTAATAATGAGCATGGATGGAGAGCAAGCAACATGCAAGGTGCTTACAAGTGAAGCTCCATTGCCTGCATCTCAACCTAAAGATCAAGTTAACTACATTGCGGAGAACAAGGTTGAGGAAGGGAACAAGAAGGAAGTCCATCATCAGCATAAATAAAGCAAAAGCAAGCCAAAGGTTAAGATGGAAAAGCCCAAGAGCAAAGAAAAACGTGTAAAAATTAAGTTTAAAGTTCTTGAGAAACCTCCTCCTCACCCACGTGCATATGATCATGGAAGAACACAACACTGGATCAAGAAGACTGGGTCATCAATGGTAGCGTACTTTCGACCACCAAAATCACAAGGGGTACGTCAGGGTTGTGGCGTAAAACAAACGCTAATTGTGAGGCAACCCAATAAGTTTTTCAATTTTTCCTTATTTTATATTTTTATTCCGTTGGTTAATTTTATTTTATTAAAAAAAAAATTATTTTATTTTATTATCTATTATTTTATTTCATTTTTGATTAATAGATGGTATATTTTAACATGGTTGTGAAAAATTCATGTGAGTGAGAAATTTGTGAGAAAAGTAAAGAAATCGACGTCCGATACGCCAAATTGGCATATCATACGCCATACGAAAGGAGATTTGTAAGCTCGAAAGAATTCAGTTGGCACCTCATACGCCAAATTCTGTGAATACGAGAAACTCCGTTTGCGCCTCGCACGCCAAATTGGCGTTTTGATACGCCACTTTAATGTGGTTTCTGCCATATTCCACCCACATCCCCTCTCTTTCTTTCCTTTCTTCTTTGTTTCTTTATTTTATTATTTGTTTTATTACCTCAAGTCCCTTCATCACCGCCGCTCCTCCACACCACCACTGCTCCATAACCATAGCCACCATCCAACACCACACCCTTCCTTATCCTTACCAACCGAACCAGTCCATCTTCTCCCTCCCACCATCATCTCTAATCAACAACCAAGCCCAACCACCCATCACCGATTCAAGCCACAGCCTTCCAATCGACCCACACACACAGCAATACCCTCCTTCATCGCCTAAATACCCCAGCCACCACCGACCCATAACCAAACCCAAAGACCCACAGCCAAGCACCACCACATTGGACCAAAACAGCCTAACCAACCCATACCCTCAGCCAAGTCCACCATATAGCCAGTAAATCCGTAGCTGCCAACAGACCGCCACAGCTGTAGGAAATCTTAGATTTATGCGGAAGCGGTTTAGGACCTAGTACATTGGTATGCTTACCGAATCATCCTTGTTTCACAATTACCTCTCGGTGCGCAGGTCTCGTGTAGATTCTTCCCTTGTAGGATTCCTCTTCACGAACAACTCACCTCAGCGCCGCAGCACGAACAACCTTTTTGAAGCTGGACTGTGGCAGATCTTCCAAACTATCTCTCGAGGAGGAAGAGGAAGTGTGTGGGCACTGATTAGATTCTGAGCTTGCCTCTTTCTCACAAAAAAGACCTTGGAGGCTGATGACTTAAGAGGTACTAATTATATGGGTTCCAAGAAACCCTAGCTCATTGGGCTCTAGGTTCCTTGGGCTCTTCTCATACTAATAACTCATTTGGGCTTTAGTAAAAGAGAAAACCCAACAATCTCCCACTTGCTCTTTTGGATACAAACTTGAGTCGTAAAACCCAAGATCATGTAACCCATAAGTCATCATCTATCCGAAAAATACCCCATCCCTTGTCTCAAGCTAGCTTGGGGATCTACCATCTGTTATTAAGCAAGGCTCCTGATAATCAACGAATGATTATCTAATTCGGTGCTACTCCACTAAAAGCCCGAACTTGAACTCCAAGAATAACAACACTTATAACATGAATATGCATCGCCCCTTTGTAGAATGTCTATAATTGATTGACAAGTTTTCTGTAACTCAATCAATTATTTATTCCCTTGACTATGATAGTTTCTCTAATGGATTAGATGCATTGGCCAGTGTCTTTAATATCCAAGTACCGAAACATATCAAGGGGACATATCCTACAAATTCCATGTTGTTTATCTCATAAATACCGATAATCAAATAATCCCACTCCCAAAATACCGAGTTATTGGCCGTCAATAGATCGAACCTCACCCGTTGGTAAATCAAAGAATTAAAACTATTTGATTACCTATTTATAATAAACTCAGGATTAAGAGCAATCACATAACTATAGTTATCTGGAGATTTGATACCTTATGACAGAAAAACAACCTTAATCAAATCTCTCCTTGATCCTTTCAATGTGAATGTTAATTCAAACCAATATTTTACAATGATTCGGACAAAATCATTTCATAAAATATTGCAGCCTGAATAAAGTGCCCAACTTTATTTAACAGTTGTGACTCTATCGCTGTGACTCTATTCATCAATTGTGAGATCCTATGATCATGTCCTCCATAAACGTATCCATATGATCATATACTCCACAATTTGATCCGGACCTTTATGTTTGTAAATAGTGCGCAAAATAAATAAATAAAACCTTATTTATGAAATTCAGAAAATGATTTTTTTGTTTCATCGTCTTATTCCAAGAGCACAATAAAACCAATAACTCCCACTTGCTTAATGCAAGTCTGGGATCCTCCTAAGACCCAAAGAAGGAACATGCCTCTCAAACACAAGTTCAGGCAAACTCTTAGTAACTGGGTCTGCAAGATCCACCTCTAATGCTATCTGAGTTTAGTGAAAAACTCATAGCTCGAGGTTAATTTTCTTGAGTCAATATCCACTTGAAATAACTGAATTTTTGAAAACTCAGCTTTTCAAGACTCCCACTAGAATATACCAGCATATAATCTCTCGTTCTCCAAAGATACTTGAGTACATGCTTAACAATAATCTAGTATTCCTCTAGGTTCAAAATGGTACTATCTCACTACTCCCACTGCGTGACAGATGTCTGGTTTAACGCCCAACATGATATGCGTGAGTCTACCTTTGCCAAAGCATAAGATATCTTGCTCATGCATTCTTCCTTCTTAGAAGTCTTTGGTCACTCCTTAGGAAGATGAATTCCACATCTGAGAATTATAATTCTTCTCTTAGAATTTTCATGTTGAATTTTGGCAAGAGTTTTGTCAATGTAAGTAGTCTGAGGTGATGCCAACAACTTATTCTTCCGGCCTCATAAGATTTTTATACCAAGAATATAATTGGCTTCCCCAGTACTTCCATACCAAAACACTAACTTAGCCAACTCTTTATGCTTGATATTACCTCCACATTGTTTCTAATAAGGAGCATATCATCTATATAAAGTACCAGAAAAGCTACTGTCTTCCGTTGTATCCTTTACATACAAATACACATCATTCATCAAGGTTCTCTCAAAATCAAAATTTTGATAACCTGATCAAAACTGATGTTTCAAGACTTGGATGCTTGCTTAAGTCTATGAAATAGACTTTCACAACTTGCATACCGTGTGTTCCTACTCATTTGCTATAAACCCTTTTGGTTGATGTATGTAGATATCCTGACATCCAACTCCCAAAATGAAATCTCATAATTGAGACTTATAGCAACTAAGAGAATCTGGATAGACTCAAGCATGGCGTCTGGCAAAAATTGCCTCCAAGCTAGCTTTGAAGGTTTTCACCTTCCTGTCCATCCTCTCTTTGCCTTTTATGTCCACATGCACCTTGTGGGTTTTACCCCTCTTGGTGTTTTTACTAGGACCGAACGGAGTTGAAATACAAGTATTTCATCTCATTGTTCATAGCTTGAGCAACACTTGATCAACAACATCTTCTAGTGCATTATCGTAACTAGTAGGATCAATGTCACTCAACAAGAGACAACTTGAGAGTTAACAAGGTTCTCTCCCACTACAAATGTACGGCACTAGACATTGTGTATTTATAGGTAAAACAAAGAGTGGATCAAATTATGGATCTTTAATTTCTTGAGGATCCGCTTATCCTTGATATTGTTCCTTTACATGTGATACTAATATTTCTACTAGTTTCACTTATATATTATCATGTTGAATTTCCAATCATGGTTCTCTTGTTTGTTCACTTAGAGATATATTTATCCCCTCTTGAACAATCAAGGGAACAATGGATGAAGCTTCTAGAGATTCTGGAAATTCTTGAGCTGAGATAAATCTCATCAATAATAACCTAACTTAAGAGCTTATAATTTCTCATCTAGTCCTCCTTTAAGAAAATCATGTGAGTGCTCACTTAGATTATCTTATCCTTAAGACTAAATAAGAAATCATCCCTAGTTCTCTTAGGGTAGCCAAAAGATATGGACTCTTCCATACAAGATTCCATCTCATTTGACTGTTGTTGTAGGACGTGTGCCGTAGCACCCTAAATCCGAATATGGTTTGATCTGGGCTTGCACCCTTTCCATAATTCTTTAGGTGTCTTTACAACAAACTTTGACAGAATCAAGTTAAGAAGGTACATTTCCTTCTCTTAGGCATCTCCCTTGAACAACATTGACAAAGATGAATAATTGAACATGATCTTCACCAAGTCTAGAAATGTTTGATTTTTGCATACTGCAACTTCATTCAACTAATGCATTCTTAGAGTTTACAGTTACAAAAACTATCCCCTCTTAAATCAGGTAAGACCTGAACTTACCAGACAGGTAGCCAACACTTTAGTCAGACCAAAGTGTTTTTGATTTGAACACCTACATGCTTTTCTGCCTCAGACTAAACCTCTTGGAAATTTCCAAAAGCTTTAGACTTATAGCACACTTGGTTCATATGTCCAAATCCAGAGTAAACATTCATATAATGAAGTACTCATCATCTCTTCTGGTTGAATAGTTGCGCAAACCTTCTTGGCCCTTGTAGGATTGCTTGGCCACTTTACCTTTCAAATAGGACTAACATGTAGCTATTAGTTAAAAGATTATTGAACTTTCAGTCCCTCTTTTAACTAAAACATATTTTCTACTTGAGATAATGTGACTCAATCACAAAGGCCAAAGTTATGTTTCATTTGAAACTTTTATTTCTTTGGTGAAAATCCTTGTTCATCATCCTTTCCATTCAACATAACAAATTTAAAAGGGTTATAGGACATAGGTAATAAAGACTATTTAAATAATGTACCAGAACAAACAAGACGAAGATGAACTTCGAAATGTAACTGAGGAATCAATTGCATTGTCAACCCATGTTTTAACCAAAACAACTAACAAAAATTGAATTCCTCTTGAAATCTGGAACAAATAAACAGTCACCCAAAACCATAGTCTTATAAATAACTTGTCCTACTGCAAATGCAGACACAAGTTCTCATTTTCAAGCTTAAAATATCTATGTCCATTGCTGACAGGTATGCCATGTTTGAACTACTACAAAGAGTAACAAACATAATCAGTGATTCCTGAATCAATAATTCATTCACTGATCAGGCCTTGATATGCCCATTTCAGGTTCTTTTCATCACCTCTGGGCAATTTTTCTTTCAGTATCCCTTCAGTCTGCACTTGAAGAACTTGCCTTGCGGCTTCTTCATAGCAACTGGTTTGACAACTGATAACCAAG
Organism: Gastrolobium bilobum; assembly: GCF_033153095.1. Taxonomy (NCBI): domain Eukaryota; kingdom Viridiplantae; phylum Streptophyta; class Magnoliopsida; order Fabales; family Fabaceae; genus Gastrolobium; species Gastrolobium bilobum. The sequence continues at coordinate 19,421 of NW_026898804.1, read as the reverse complement.
TCATTTTGTTCTTGTTACCACCCTTGGGTTTCCCTTTGGATTTAACAAGACTCTTAGCAAAACCTGCACCGACTGCATTCTGTCTAGCAGAGCTGCTAGACGCAGCAAACATGTCATTAAGAGTCTGAAGCATTTCTACTCCACTCTTAATCATGTACACTTGCTTCTGCAAGTATTTGGAAAGACTGACAATAATATAGCAGCGAACTACCATATCTGCCCTTTCCTAATCTGAGAAATGCATCTTAATTTCCTAAGACGCATCCTCTGCAGGTTGCTATGGCCCTCACATTGTCAGAACAAATTTTAGCTTCCATGTTTTAGAACAATATCAAAAAAATTTCTTTTCACTTATTCATAGTTGGTACCATCTAAAGGTTTTCGACTCAAAATCATTTCTAAGATATTTTCTGAAAAACATATAAAGCACACAATTACAAACAAATAATGCAATAAACAAACGAAGTGCGAGTAGATTCTCATAACTACTCTTGTTTATTGTTAACAATCCTTCAGTTTATCTTTACAAGGCTTACGATGGGCAAGTCACTTGTAAAAACCAAAATTGTTATTTGGGCCTTCAGTGCCATTGCCAGAGCCTCGATGGGAGGGTTAACAATTTTACCAAAGTTGAATGTTATTAACCATTGTTTAATTTCAAAATTATCCTTAGTGTCTAAGGATTGCCGACGATGGGCCGTACAATACTTTACTAAAATTTTGAAATTATTAAGATTTAATCTAGTGAAATCTGATTATCCTTATCCGATGAGGCTTCAGCGATAACCATTTCACTAATAAACCCACAAATGGAGCCCGCAGGTTTTAAAATTAATTAATTTTTAAAACCTTCACCCATTCAACATTTTTGTTTGAGAATTTTCATAAGCCCAGTCGAATTCATTGTTTAATTTCAAAATTACCTTTAATAACTTAGTATTATCGACGATGGGCCGTACAATACTTTATTAAAATTTTGAAATTATTAAGGCCCAATATAATCCAATCATGCTTATCCGTTGGGGCCTCACATGATTATTTTATTGACAGGCCCACAATGCGCTTGGAGGTTAAATTAATTTCTTAATTTAAATCTCCTCCCATAGATATTTAAGTCCAATCTAATAAAATCCAATCATGCTTATTCGATGGGACTTCACATGATTATTTTATTAATGGTCCTATAATGCGCTTGAAGGTTAAATTAATCTCTTAATTTAAATCTCCTTCCATTCAACATAAGCAACATTTTCTAATTTCCAAGAATTATTTAATTGAGAGTATCCTTTGTTTGATTTCAAAAACTATATAAGTAAGAGCGCCGATAAACGTGCACTAAGCTTAACATAATTTTGAAAGCATTAAGGTTATGAAATTCGGTCACTTTACGTCAGCGTGTGCTCCAAACAATCATGATACATGAAGGTTGTATGCAGCGTGTGTTATTCCATGACCATTTCAGAAAACCCACAAATTTCTCGCAAAATAAAAGAATTTTCTTAGGAAATTTTCTCTAATTATTTTTCTAGATTTAAATCATCCAAATAGCTGACTTAATTATTAATCTAGATTGCAACAATCATAATAATTATCATTTATGAGGATAATTTGAAATCAAAATAATTTCCATAACGATTATTTGTCTTGATGTTAATTATCCAAATTTAATTAATTCAATTATTAATCTAGATTTTTAATAAAAATCATAATAATTATTAATTAATTTCTTAGGATGATTTAAAATCAAAATAATCCCATAATAACTATCATACTAGTCGCTAAAGACATAATAGCTATTATGCTCATGCAATCATACAAGTTATGCAACAATATGGCACCACCTATTCTATATGGCATATTATCGCAATAAAGCATGTTATCAATCATATAATTTATACCAATCAATAAAAACATTAAATAATAAATCATAATTACTTTAATCCATGGCCTTCCTATTTTAAAGAAAATTAAATTAAATTAAATTAAATTAAATTAAATAATACAACTTTGGAATTCGACTTTCGCCTAGCCCATAGTATCTGTCTCAAGCCCCTTTAGGGTTTCATGGGCCCAAAAGCCCAAAGACTCAATCCTTTGGCGAGAAACCCTAGGACGCGAAAGAAGAACCCTAGCCGTCAGGTCTGCCGCGCCGTCACCCGAAGTCAAATCAGGCTGAAACTCCAGGGGAAGGACCGCCACGTAGAGACGAGTGCACCGTCGCCGGAATCACTCAAAAAGGTGGCCGGACGCTCCCTCACTCTCCCATTCTTTGCCGGAGAGTGGCGACCACTCTCAGACGCTTGTGGAGGCGCGTGGAGGAGCGTGAAGGCTCCGATGGCGGCGATTTACCCACCGTTGCGTTCTTCTTTCCGTCCTCTTTCCAACCATATATAGATCGCCCCATTCCGAGATCGGGAAGTCCTCCAAAAGTCTCCGACAGTGCTAACTGCGCATCTTACTCGCGGTTTCTCGATCTTGAACTTTTACAAAATACACAGAAAAATACACAGAAATTCCGAAAATAATCATATGGGATTAGCCTCCTTGTTACAAATCGAGAAATACACGAGAGACCCTAACCATGGATTAAAGCATTTTTACCGATTAAAATTTAAACTTTTATGAAAATGAATTATAAAATACACATGCTAGATTCATACCATAATCCTAGAACCCTAGGTGCCACATTTCAAGAAGCAAAACTAATTACATGAATAGTGAAACTAGATTCACATACCAATGTACAGCCAAGGCTCTGATACCAATTGTAGGAAATCTTAGATTTATGCGGAAGCGGTTTAGAACCTAGTACATTGGTATGCTTACCGAATCATCCTTGTTTCACAATTACCTCTCGGTGCGCAGGTCTCGTGTAGATTCTTCCCTTGTAGGATTCCTCTTCACGAACAGCTCACCTCAGCGCCGTAGCACGAACAACCTCCTTGAAGCTGGACTGTGGCAGATCTTCCAAACTATCTCTCGAGGAGGAAGGGGAAGTGTGTGGGCACTGATTAGATTCTAAGCTTGCCTCTTTCTCACAAAAAAGATCTTGGAGGCTGATGACTTAAGATGTACTAATTATATGGGTTCCAAGAAACCCTAGCTCATTGGGCTCTAAGTTCCTTGGGCTCTTCTCATACTAATAACCCATTTGGGCTTTAGCTCATTGTTTCTTTATTTTTTTTATTTTTTTATTACCTCAAGTCCCTTCATCACCGCCGCTCCTCCACACCACCACTGCTCCATAACCATAGCCACCATCCAACACCACACCCTTCCTTATCCTTACCAACCGAACCAGTCCATCTTCTCCCTCCCACCATCATCTCCAATCAACAACCAAGCCCAACCACCACCAACCACCCATCACCGATTCAAGCCACAGCCTTCCAATCGACCCACACACACAGCAATACCCTCCTGCACCGCCTAAATACCCCAGCCACCACCGACCCATAACCAAACCCAAAGACCCACAGCCAAGCCCCACCACATTGGACCAAAACAGCCTAACCGACCCATACCCTCAGCCAAGTCCACCATATAGCCAGCAAATCCGTAGCTGCCAACAGACCGCCACAGCCCCACCACTCCCAACCAAAACCTCTCTTCCAAACCCCAAGCTGTCACAGCCCTTCCCTCACCATCATCTTCCCTCTCTCCCTTTCACACCTCACCGCCGGTGACCATAAAGACAGCCGTTCATCACCGGATCTCCCTCACCCATCTTCTTCCTCGGCCCAACCAAGCCCCACCACCATCTTCTCTTTCGGTACCACCGACAGCCAACCACCATAACCACAACAGCCGCCGGTCACCTTATCTCCTCCATAAACTCCCACCGACCCACAAACCTTTTTCTTTTCTTATTTCTTTTCACAAATCGACCCACCACTTTCGTTCTTTCTTAATTTTTTATTTATTTATTATTTTATTTTATTTTCTTAGTTTTTAGGTTTTCTTATAATGTAATTTTTGACTTTGATTATTAATTGGTTCTAAATATGAACTTTCGGGGCTTTGGGTATCTCACATGCTAGTGTGGATTAATTGTTTGTGAATATAAATTCTTACTCTCTTTTAACTCCACTGAAACTTATTTGATTGCTTTGATTTATTGTTTACAATAAATCTGAAAATTGGAGGGTATGTTTGTGATATTTACATGCTAATATATATATGCCATTGGGACTTTTCTGATTTTCAGGATAAGAAAAAAAAATACTCCACGAAAAAAAGGGTACAAGTACAATGCACAAGAGCCCAAAGGCAACCGCAGATGATACCATCACCGATGAGCACATTTCTGACCAAGCACCACACATTTTCTAATATCACCATCTCTTTTTCATTTTCTAGATTTTATTTTATTATTTATTTCATTTTTCTGTTAGTATTGTATTGAGATCGAACTCACATCTTGGTAATTCATGTTGATATTATCAATATCTTGTTTAGATCTAAGTCTGTGTTCTTAGTGCACAGGAATTTTTGGTTTAATATTATTGCTGGGACAACAATATTTTAAATCTGGGGATTGGTTGCATATTATGCTTGCACTGATAAATACACACAGAGAAATATATATGCTCAGCAGGAATTTTCAAATTCAGGGGAGAAATCTCAAAACTTTGAAAAAAAAAGAATTTTATTTTATTTTATTTATTTAATTTTTTAATTTTTTTTTTTAGTTTTCTGGTGTCTTTGAATTTTTGTCCAAGATAGCATGAGCTGAATTGGTTAATAAATGTGAATAAAATCTAGGAGGCACAAGTGAAACTGCGAGAATTCAAAATAAATTTTTTTATTTTATTTTATTTTTGTCATGACATTGCATTGGATATTATCTAGAGAATATGACTGCTCGTTTGTGTGATTTTCTTTTTTGAGAATTTTTAGATAAAACTTTGATGTGAAAATTAGGAATTAGATTCTAGCTTGACACCACAGCCTGTGAGGTTTGAGCCTAAACAGTTAATTTTTTTTGAGATGTCTCACTGTAGTGGTACTCTAGAACTTGATTTGCTTCTCTGTGATGCATGCATAAGTTGAAATGATAAAGGCATTTTTGTTCTTGTTAACAACTTGGCTAAATAGCCCACCTGAAAAGAATTTTTTTCCATTGCTAGCCTCTTTGAGCCTTAGACTGATTTTTGTTCAATTTCCCATAAATTACTTAGCTTATATTCCTGTGACTCACCCTTGAATGAGATTAAAATACTATTCAAAGAAAGTTTAAGGTGAAGTGCTCCATTGAAAGTTAAGTGATAAAAAGAAAAATAGTACTTTAAAAAAAATATGTCTGAAAAGAGGATGTGCAAAGGAAAAAAAGAAACTGTGAACGAAAATTTCTGCTATAAAGTATTAGCAAGAAGAAAAAAAAAAGGTGGTGAAAAAGGAATGAAAATCATGAATTCAAAGGAAGAAAAATAGTGAAATATTGTATGAGAGTTGACTGAGCCTTGAATTAAATTAAATGTGTTTCAATCTCACATAATAAAATTAGCTACCTTCAAAATATTCCTACTCCTAAACCAGGCCACGTTACAAACCAAAAAGACCTTTAGATCAATTTTTGCATGTCATCTATGTTTCTCATCTTTAGAAACTTGAGAATAAGATCAAGCCTATGATAGTGCTATTACACTGATAAATTGAGCGATTATACCCCAAACACTTGAGTGCTGAGTGTATTGTTTATCTTAGAGAGAGGTATTCAAGTTAGATTCTAATGTCCGTTTTAAAATTGAAAAGTCTTGTCTGAAATTCTCAACACTCAAAAATCATTCATGCTTAGCATAGTACTCTCATGAGCTTCTGCTCTAAAGTATTTGTTTTGATGGTATGTTATGCTTGAATTTTATGTGTCTCTTCTCACAAGGTTAAGTTTCTACTTCATAGTGTTTATTCTAATTTATTGCTGAGGACAGCAATGTCTAAATCTGGGATTGTTTGATGAGTCTCTAATTTACTATGTATTAAGGATTAATATGAGCACGGAATTGATTTAAAAGTAATTAAAAATTATAAGAATTATAATTCATAAGATTTCTTATATTTTGCAGTAAATTTCAGCTCAATAAAGAGATAAATTGGAGATATCAAGTAGAGTTGCTTTGGATTTCTGAATCATCCAAGATCTTATCAAATCTTTGTTGAATAATTTTAAGAAAATTTTTCCATTAAATAAAAAGGGGAAGATTTGAAGGATTGAATCAAAGATATGATTAGAGATTCTAGTGAAGATTCTATTGAAGATATGATCAGGATTTCTAAACAAGGGCACAAAGTCTATAAATAGAGACTCAGACCTCAGAGACAAACAATCTTTGGCTGGAGAGAATTCTTGGAGGCTCACGCTGGAGATCAGGATTCCGACGGAGTTGAAGAACAAAAATCATTGATCCTTCATCTTCTTCTCCTTCTTTTTCTTTATTGTTTTCATGAATATTTTTTATTTCTTTAATTTGTTTAAGCCAGCTATGTCTGGCTAGTTTCTTTTTGTAGTTGGGATCATGGACCCGATGTGAATCCTTTATATTTTCTATATTGATATTTTATAAGTTAATTAGTTAGTTTATTTTATTCTACCTGTGTTAATTTTTTCATATCATGTTTAGAATTGGCCTCACTAAATTATAGGGCTTTGAGGGTTAGAATTCACAATAGATATATTGGGATTTTAATCTGGACAAGGGTAGAATAACAATTTGTGTATGATCTAGACATAGGCTTACATAGATTGCAGACTCACAATTCATTTGCTTAATGCTTGATTCAAGAGGAATTACTAAGACATTAGGATTCTAATTGGGTTAAAGGGTTAAAATCACTAAGACATTAAGGTTCAACTATTTTATAGGAAAATAATGAATTGTCTGAGCAAACGAATTAATTAGTTATAAAATACAATATAGGAATATAAGAAAGGATCGGAGGTGAAGTGCATCTTGGCTACAACCTTTTTACAAATTTTTCATCAATATTCTTTTACTTCTTAATCTTTTCTTGCATGCGTTAGAAATTAATTGTTTTTAATTTTCTGTTTTTAAATATTATTTTATTTTAAATTCTGTTTTTAAATCATAAACACTCAATTACTTTCACAAACCAAACCAGTTTTATTTTTCAACTTAAGGGGAATAGTTAAACTAGTACTTGGTGCATTAATCCTCGAGGGAACGATACTCTACTTATCACTTTATTACTTGAAACAAACGGTATACTTGTCGAATTCGCAACACAAGAGCATTAGCTTCTGGCATGGCAGATGGTTACCTCAAGCTCCTAGTCTTCATGAGTGTGCCACGAGGAGAATTTCCATAAGGGATGCGGATGTAAAGGTAGCTGGTATGGAAATCAAAATGGTGAGTGGGATTATACTACTCTGACCGAGTTTCTTCTGGTTTTGATATTGTAGATAGTTTTTGTAGTGTTCTTCCTCCTTGTGATTCAGATGGACCAGATAATCAATCTTGGAATCTGAATGGCGCAAATATTTTTTCGGTGAAAGCAATTTATGAAATGTTAACCAACCATGATAGAAGTGAAGCTACTGATAGTTTTAAATGGTCATTATTATGGAAGTGGAAGAGCCCTCAAAAGATTAAAATTCTGATGTGGAAAATTTTGCATGGTAGACTTCTTACTAAATGCAGAATTGCAGATTGGGGAAATAGTGATGATGTGTGCTTTGTGTGTAGAGTGGAAAGGGAATCTGTCCTACATGCTCTTAGGGACTGTCAAGAAGTGAAACCCGTGTGGTCTTTTTTTGTTCCCAGCTCTCAGCATGATGAATTCTTCTCTGGCAATTTGGACCAGCGGCTGCTATTCAACTTTTCAAATCAGAATTATAGCAGATTTGGAAAGGATTGGATAACTTTATTTTTCATTTCGTGTTGGAGAATTTGGCTCTGGAGAAATGATGTTACTTATGGGGCTAATGCACTTTCAATCAGTGTGAAAATTCATCTGATTCAGTATCTTTTTAAAGATGTGATAGAGTCGTTTAATCAAATGAGAAATAATTTTGATGAGAGGAGAACCATGGTTATTAATATTGCTTGGCAATTCCCTATTTCAGATTTTATTAAGGTGAATACAGATGTTGCTGCGCGTGGAAATCCTGGGTTGTGGGGGAGTTATACATAATAATCAAGGTATTTGGTTGGGTGGATTTGCTTTTAAATTGGGTACATGTTCTTCTTTTAAGAATGAAATGTGGGGAGTTCTGCGGGGTCTAGAAATGGCGTGGAATGCTGGGTTCCGCAAGGTTGTGATTGAAAGTGATTCATCTAGTGTGGTCACTGTGCTCACCATAAGTGGTGTAGCAGTCCGTGAAAATCAGTTGATTTCTCGCATACGGACTTGGTTGGGAAAAAGTTGGTATGTTATTGTTCAACATACTTTAAGGGAAGCAAATTCTTGTGCAGATTAGTTAGCAAATTTTATTATTGACCATGGTAATAATGAAGATCGTCTGGTGTGGGGGGAGCCTCCTCATGGTCTAATCCCACTTCTTAATGCTGATATGGCTGGTGTGGGAAGATCTCGTGTCTTAGTTTGTAATTCGTAGTTTTCTTCCGTTCTTTTTCTTTTGTGTTGGGGGGCTTAGTCCTTCTTTTCTTTACCAAAAAAAAGAAGGTAATTTCAATCATATATTTAAATTTTTTGAGAGAGCAACCTCACATAAAAATCGTGCACTTGTGATAGTAAATTTCAGATTGAAATCAATTTAAAATTTAAGTCTAGTCTTTTGTTGACAATGTCATAATTACCAAAATTTAACTCAATGGTGGAGTCAGGACTTAATTTTAGCCGGTGTCAAAAAATTTGACATATCAAATTATAAAAAAATTCATAATTACACAAATCTATTAGGAAAAAAGTTTATTTAAAATTTTCAAAGTAATAGGATCGATGTTATTTTAACAAATAATAGTTATTTATTTAAAATTTAAAATATAAAATAAAATAAAATTAGTAAAGAAAGTGCAAATTATATATACATATATGAAATTTTCATGTGATTTTTATGAACATTTTCATGTGATCTTTGATAACATTATTTCATGTGATGTTAATGAAAGCTTACTTCATGTGATGTTGATGAAAATTAATTTCATGTGGTCTTTGTGAATAATTTTTTTTATTTTTTTTATTTTAATTTGATTTGGGCTAGAAACTTTAATTTGCAACTTGGTAGGCCTTACAAGTCGTATTCGGTTTTTTTAGTTTTTTATCATATGACAGACCATAAATCAAGTATTCAATAGGCTAATAGGTCAGTATAGGTTCCGAATATTTTACCTAGGCTTAGGCTATTAATGCCAAAGTTTGGCTTAACTTGGCCCATTTATACCCCTAGTCGTGATCAGTGAAGAACATTAACTTAGAGGGACAATAAACTTCACAATTAAAAAGAAACATGGAATAATCAGCGACAAATGTCTAAAATCATTTAAATGACATTGGATCCACATAAATCATTTAATTAGTGTTTAGATATTTTAAAATTTTTAAAAATACAAAAAAAGAAGAAGTTGTTAATGGATATGTATAAGAAATTTTCATACTCCATATATATACATATATCTTCATTGAATTTTCTTTTTAACAGTTTCCACTAATTAATAACAAATTCATATTCTTATTGTGAAATAAAATACAAATAACACCAATAAATAATTCAATTCCATTACCAATAGCAACTGTAGCTCTACATTAAAACAATTTTTTTTTAAAAAAAAAGGTAAACGTAAAACAACACTCCATTTTTTCAAAATAAATAAAATCAATAACTACAATCACAAAAAAAAGTTGTTAATAAAATAAAGGGGGCGTAAATTTCACTTATGTTAGAAACACCCAAAAAACAATTATGGTCAGCAAAGACAAAGAATTTCACTTTTATAAGGTTCAAAAATATAAATCAATTTTTTTCGTCATCAGACAATATAATTACCAATGCATATTCTAAGAACAAGTATCCGTAAAATCTTGAAGAAAGGAACGAAACATCGTGCCTTGTCACATAATGGCTGGATTTCGGGTGGTGAGTGCGAATAAGAAAAAAAGGTTAGAAGAAAACCTCAATTGAAAAAAGATGAAAGAAGAAGAATAAGAAATTAAGAAGAAATAAATCTGTTATCTAGTCATACACTGAAAACAGCTCCATATCTTCATATGTTACCACTATTACAATTTTAGCTAGGGCCAACTTATAATTTTAGCTAGAGCCCAATTATAATTACTTATATAATTATATACACGAAGGAAAGTTCTCACATTTGGAAATTAGGTTTTGACTATTCTTTGTGTGCAATAACCCAAAACACAATAGTTCAATGGACATTCATATTCCATAATTATAGTCCTGTTATTTATTTGGTTTTATGATTGTTACTTTCAAGGGTTAACTATTTGTTCTTTTAAAGGACACAAATTGTGTTCTTTTAGTTTTTAACACTATGTCTTACCAGTAAGATATAGTTATAAGGGTTAAGATCATTTTACACCAGTGTAAGTTACACTCTCAATCTTGTCCACTGATCTCACTTATATCTAAGGGCTCAAATTTTTTAGTAACGTGAGCCATTGGATATAAGTGGATCAATGGTCAAGATTGAGTGTAAGACTTGTAACTCTTACACCGGTGTAAGAATATCTTGCCCCTAGTTATAATATGAAAAATAGTTTTTTCTCTCTCTCCACCTCAGCTGAAGTGACTAAGGAAATAGAAAAAAAAAAGTAATTTTTTATATTGTAACTATGTTTTACAGGTAAGATATAATGTCAAAAACTAAAAGGATACAAACTTGTGTCCTTTAAAAGGACAAACTTTTTTTCCTACTTTTAAATGTGTTTATTTGGTTTAATTGAGCTCATATTTTGAAATAGGTCAACTAATCATTTTTGTGATTAAATTTAGAAGTCTTTCTTTTTTAAAATAATAGTAGTAAGAATAAATAACACAACTGATTAGAATAAAGCAGAAAAAAAATATACAGGATAAAAAATAAAAAAAGGTAAAACACAAAAATAACCATACTATACATGTTCCTTATTATTTATTTGCATTTAGATAGTTTGGCGTTATTTTGTATTGAGTATTTGATTTTTTATTTAGGTGATGTAAAATTATAATTTTTACCTTAGTTAATTATAATTAATTATATAATAAGTAAAAATAAAATAAAATAAGCAAGTGCCAAGGCACCCACTGGCTTGGATGTATGTGAATCACTCTTCAAGATTGGTTGTCTCCAGCTATAAGATATTGAGAGTGACAGAAGAACATTCAATACAAAAACTGAGACCACAAAATGCCAAAGACTTGCTATAAAAATAACAAATGATTCCATAGATGAGCTAAACCTTGCCCTTTACCCCACTTTCCTCAGTTCAACCTTAACCGCTTTTGCAATTCAAGCTCACCATGAAGGAAACCAACATAATTGAGTCATGCAGGTTTTTCATTAGCTTTGTACCACACATCTTCCCCCTAGCTACGTTTCTCTTATTATTTACAAAAATTCAATTGCCATCTTGTTTTCTTGTTTTTAATTATTTTCTTAAATTTAATAATTGTTCTCAAATCAACTTTTACACTACTTCACAATTACCACTCGACTGCTTTTGAATTTTTTAACTTTGATAAAAACAGTAAATTATTGTTTGAAATTATTCCTTGTGGGAAGGATACTCACTCATCACTTTATTACTTGAAAACAATCGGTATACTTGACATGTTCGCAACAAAACACGAATAATTCAAAATACACAATAATTATTCATATTACTCATATTACTCATAACAAGAATTGTCATATTTCTCTCTATGGCATATCATACCTCTATCTCATAGTATAAGGCTCTTTATCATATTCATTACTCTTGCACATATACATAATGACATTATTCCATAAAAGTCAAAACATTTAAATGCAAGAATAAACTATGATTCCTTTGAATTATGGTGGAACTCAATTATGGTTAAGCTTTCAAAAGTCTAAAGAATTACCTTGTATGCGCTTTTCCCAAATTCAAGGTTCAGCTCATTTAAGTCTTCTTTCTCCTAGAGTTTCACCTATAATCAATCTTTTCCATGAAAAATCAAACATAAAAGTGTTAATAACAATGGAAATCATCCATTACTCAAATCCAAACCTTAACCCCCTTATGTTTTTATCAAAAAATCTCAACCATTGTCCAATTCTTACCTTGATTCACCATAGGACGAAGCAAAATTCTATGCTTGGTAGAAGGTAGGGGCGCACAAAAGAGATAGTGGAAAGGGAGATAGACAATTATGGGAAGAGAGGAAAAAAGAAAGTTATGAAGATTTGTTATCTTATCCCCTTTTTCTTTTTCTTTTAAAAAAGTAATCCTAGAAAAAGACTTAGTAACTTGAAGCCCACATTATTAATTGCACAAGAGTCATGATCAAAGTCGGATATAGTATTTATCTAATTAAATTTTAGTGCTTTCCGACTTTTGGTGTATTTGCACTTCTGCACCAAAATTTTTGTATTTATGTTCTCGCCTCAAATTAGTTCCAAATCAAAAATTTAATTTTTTTCCCCCAAATCAGCCTTCTAATTATCTTATTAAATTAAATTAGTATAGGTTATTACAGTTATATAAAGCGTGTGAGCCTTTATTATAGGCAGAAGTTAGTTTAGACCTTTTGAGCAAACTTGTTGGAGAAGCTTTGCTTTTACACAGGATTGTGCATTACTAGAGTTATAATGGTATTAGGCGCTACACTTATAACTTTTTTTAGTGTGTTTTCAAGGTGTTTAATTGGCAGGTTTAATGGACTGACATGTAACCGTATATGACATAACCTTTGTTACTCACCACTATAGACATAAATAATCAATTTTATAATATTTTACAAAATCTAAAAGATAAAAATAGCTTTTACGTTATTAAACTTTCATATATATATATATATATATATATATATATATATATATATAAAATTAAAAAAATAAAAAGGAAAATTTTAAAATAATTTTTATTATTTTATGGATTAATAAAAACATAAATACTTATCACATGAGATAGATGTATATGAGGTGCAACTTGGTTAGATGGCACAAGGTCACTATTATTAAAATGGAATGACATCAAAAGCGAAGAATGAATTATTGGTCTCTAGTATTCTTGATGCTATCAAAGGTAATAATCTTTTATGCTTAACTATGTATCTAAGTACTTTTTCTTGCTATCTCATGTTATGCGAAGCGGAATGGATCTTGCGCTTTTTATTATTATTTTGGTTGAGTTATAAAGGTATTTGAAACATTAATTACGTGTGAAGCACAAAAATTAGACTCGGATTTGGAGATCTACCTCTTATCAACCTCAAAATCAATCCCATGTCATATTGTTTCACCCCAATTTGCAACCAAAATTAACGCATCTCCTTATGCTACTATCAAATTGATGGCCAAAACCTATAAATCTATTCTTTCCTCACCTAAATAACCAAATCATTGACAAGAACCATATATCTCATGTCCTTGTTCTTTGTCCATTAGTTATATGTTAAGTGCAACACTTAGCCTCAAATATATAGATCTGACTCTAATCAATCGCACTCAAAGTCAATTTTGTGTTAGATCTGTTTCGCCTATCCAAATCTATGGCCGAACCAGCACCACTTGTAGATCGTCTTTCACTCCCTCCAACCTAACATCAAAATCCATGTATCTCGCAATGCTACCATCAAATTGCTAACCAAAATCCATAGATCTTTACCTTCATCGCCCGAACAACCCTAATCATCTTCTAAAATCAAATATTCAAAGTCTTTGTTCTCTATCTATTAATTAAATATGCCAAGCTCATCACTTAGCCTCAAATATGTAGATCTGCCTCTAATCAACCTCACTTAAAACCAATATGATGTTTGATCTCAGCAATCAAACTAACACCACTTGTAGTTTGTCTTTCACCCCCACCAACTTCTATCCAAAATCCACGCATCTCATTATGCTACCATCTAATCATTGACCAAAACATATACATCTCCGCCTTCCTCGGCAAAACAACCTAGATCGTTGGCCAAAATCACATATCTCATGTCCATATTCTTTGTCCATTGAATATATGTCAAGCACAACATGTATTCTCTATTATTTAGCCGTATATCTATAGAGTTGACTATAATCAACCTCATTCAAAACTAATCTGGTGTTGCATCTATTTTACAACTAAAACTCGCCCATATACTTGCCATCGAATCACTAAGAACCTTAGGTCACTCCAATGACGGTAAAAATACTGTAACACACACACATACACACACACACACACATATATATCTATATATTGCATTTTGATATCTTTAAGGAATAAGAGATGTGTTTTCTTTTTAATTATATGAATTTATATTATAATTAATTATTTTTACAGATAAATAATGCTTGTTTGATCCATATAAAGTCATATTTCAAAGAAAAATGATAGCTATTCAAGTGATGCATGTTTTGGGGTTAAAAATAAGGGGAATATATTTCTTATGTTCCTTGAAAAAAAAATTGTCTACTACACACACAAAAGTGGATGGGACCCACATTTTAATTTTTAATTTTTCTCTTTTCTTCCTAATGGGTGTTAGTTCCTGTGTATGTAAAACGTCAAACAAAATATAAGAAACGAAGAACCATCAAAGATGAACTCGAAAACAAAACGATATATAAACAACAACCTGTAACAAAGGAACAACATAGTGAATGATAACAGATCGGAAATTGTTCCTTTAAAGCAAATTTCCTCTCTCCATCGGTGCCGAAGAATAGTGGACAATTGCCTCCTAGGATAGAACGAATTCGTTTGGAGAACGATGACACTACTGATCAAGAGCCCTAACAAACACAATTGAATGCTTGGAAGGATCACACAAAATGATGAAATAATACATAATAATTTTAGGAGAATGTCTTTATGGGATAAGAAAATTGAGTGGATTTTCTGAAGCCATCGGTCCTATTTATAATGGTAATCGAAAAAGCTTTGGTCGGTTCAAAAAAGACACTGGCAAAAGGTCGTGTCCAGTTGGTTGGAAAACAATGAAATTTGAAATTTTCCAATTAAGGGCAAAAAAATCAGGTTTGTAAATAGATTCTTCCCTGTATATATATAGACAGATAGATATAAATATAGATATAGATATAGATATAGATATATATTCCTAATAACCATTTAAGAAAAAAGTATTATAAATATTATTGAAAAGTAGAACTTAAAATATAATCAAAAAAATATTATCATATCTTGTTTTTGATTCGATTTCAAACAAAATTATATCTTGGACGTATTTAAATATAAACAAGTTATATCTAATGATAATGGAGTTTGGCTTTCGTGAGGTTATCTAATGGTATATGAGAGTTTTTTTTATCCGAGAATCTCAATTTTCAGAAATATGATGAAAACATTCAGTTTACAATAATATCCGAAAATAAAAAATTTAAAAAAATTTAGTTTCCCGAGAATCCTACAAAACACCTATTACCAAACGCCTCCTAAGGAAGATTGCATCAATTTTAAGTATTTTATTGCTTCAATTTGAAGTTTCTTTTAGGGCATGTTTGATGCATAGTATAGGATAAAGCATTATAGTATAAGACCTAATAGTATAAGGCCTGATTGTATAAGACCTGATTGAATTTTAATACTATCCAGCATTTTGCACGATATTGTATAAAATAATATATTGTATAAGATAATACTATCTAGTATTTGATAATGCACTGTATAATATTATATAGGATAAAAATAAATATTTTTAATAAAAATATCCTTTAATAAAGAATTTATATAATTCTTCAAAAAATATCATATGATATTAATTTTTATAAAAAAATTATTGATCAGTGTGTCCAAAACATAAATTAATTTTTATATAAAAAATATATTCAATATTTTAAAAATTAATATATCAAATTAATTTTTATTTTAATATATTAATATTAAATAATATATTAATTTTTGAGAATTACACTGGTCAACGAAGTTAATACACCAACCTCTTATCAGGCCTTACCCCTCCCCCTTATGCCGGATTAAGTTACACATCATTTTGATGTATTAAGGGATCCGGCTGTATAAGCTTATACTTAGGGGTGCTAAACGAGCCAGGGGCCTTACAGGGGCCTTTGGCTCGGCTCGTGAAGGCCTGAGCTTTTATGTCTAAAATTGATTGTTGGAACCAGGCTTGGACTTACATAAAAGCTCGTTTAATAAAAAGGCCCAAGACTCCAATTCAAAAGCTCGGCCTTAGAGCCTCTCAGGCTGGCCTGATATATTAATTTTTATTTTATATTTTTTATACTACTTGTGATAGCCCTCTCTCTCTCCTCAATCGATTTCATCTCATTTTATTAATTAAACAGAATTTTTGAATGATTTTGTTTTATATTATGCTGTTTGGATATACATTAAATTTATGAATATTTATGGAATTACTAGTGTTGTTGACTGTATATTTTGTTTAGATAATTTTTTGTTGTCTTATTTTGTTTTAAACAGGCTAACATACTAAATCAGGCTTTTATTTTTTGTAAATAAGACATGCCACATGCTGAAATTATATTCATAACAGGTAACAGGCTTGGACGGGCTGACACATTTAAACACAAACTTAGCCTTTTAAGACTATAGCTCAGCTCGGCTCGGCCCGTTAACACCCCTACTTATATTATACGATGGTCACACCAAACAACTGAAAATGTCATAACGTATAATATAAGCTTATACTATCAGGCCTTATACGTCGCACCAAAGAAGCCCTTATTATTTGTTCTCAATATCACATTATATCTTGTTGTAAATATTAGGTCTTTTATTATTATTAGTATTTGTTGTATTGGGCCAAGCCCATTAGGTCAAGAATTAGGTTTTTTAGTCTCTATAAATAGAGATCTCTTTGTATCAGATTAATACACAATTAATAATATTTTTTTGATTACCCTTTTTCAAGTTGGTATAAGAGCTCTCGATCCTGAGGGCTCTGCTTCCGCACCTACGAAACCTTTTTTCCTTTTTCCCGTCTCTCGTTGCCATTAGACGCCACCGGAAAATTTTTCCGGGGACCTCTTGGACCGAGAAGATCATTGTTTCTCTTATTTTTTCTTCCTTACTCAGTAGAAAGACACCTTATTTTTCTTCCTTCCTCATTGTTCATCAACGCATTCTTCATGGAGAAGGCAGAACCAGATTTTTTGTGTTTTTCGTCACTGTTCATCAAAGCTCCACAACGCAGAACCCTTCTTTTCTCGTTTTGACTGTTTTTCTGGCCACCTTTCTCCTCCGACCAACCACAGACGGGACCGCCACCTCCGGACGACCACCGCGTGAAAAACCCAGCTCCGAAAAATGCCAAACGCGCTCACACGCGCCACCACTCTGTCGGCGCGTGAAGCCCACTCTCAGATCACTCCACCGGCGCGCGTGGAGGTGTTTCTTGGCCGCGGACCAGTGCAGTTCTGCTCGACTCTCCAAGCCCGTTCTGGATCTGTGTTCAAATCCTTGATTGGACTTCGTTTGATATTTTTTCCGAATTCTTTTGGCTTCTTGGATCTTGTTCTTTAACTAGTTTTTGTGCAGCATGGCCTCCGACACTGAAACTAAATCAACCTTTGCAAACACAAAAATAAATTCTTCTACACAGTCTGTGGTGACCCCTCTTGGTCACAATGATCTTCCTGTTCTTCATCAGAATTATCGTCTGAATGGAAAGAATTATTTACAATGGTCTCAGGTTGTTCGTACCATTCTCAAAGGACGCCGTAAAGTTTCTCATATTAAAGGACCTGTTCCTGCCAAAACAGATCCAACATTTGCTGATTGGGATGATGAAGACTTCCTTATTATGACGTGGCTATGGAACTCTGTGACTCCTGAGGTTAGTCAACACTGCATGTTTTTACCTACTGCTCTTGAGATCTGGAGCGTTCTTAAGCAGACCTATTCAATGAAGCAAGATGCTGCCACTTGTTATGATCTGAGGAATCAGATCTTTTCTACCAAGCAAGGTTCTCTCTCTATAACTGAATACTATGGTATTATGAATAAATTATGGACTAAGCTTGATCAGTACGAGAACTTGAAGATGGAATGTAGTAAGGATGCAACCACTCTGACCGCCTCCATTGAACGCCATAGGATCTATGATTTTCTTTGTGGTTTCAACTCCGAATATGACCTTATTCGTGTTCAAATTCTTGGTAAGGAACAATTATCGTCTCTTTCTGAAGCTTTTCATATTGTCAGGGGTGAAGAAAGTCGTAGGGTTGTCATGATGGATACCAAAGTGTCAGAAGGGTCCATTATGCTCTCATCTAAAGTTACTACTTCAACTCCTTCTGACTCTAATCCCACTGATGGGTCTGCTATAATTTCAACAAAAAGGGATGGTTCTTCTCAAAGGAACTCCTTTGGAAAATTTTCTGATGGTTCATCTTATAGACCGAAGAAAGATGATCGCTGGTGTTCTTATTGTAAAAGAACGGGTCATATCAAGGATCTATGTTTTCGCCTCCATGGAAAGCAAACGGTCTTAGACAAGATGGCAATGATGCGTGGTCAAGCACATTTTACTTCCTCTGAAATATCTCCTGCACCTAATGAGACCCAACCTGTGTTCCGTCGAGATGAGTTGGAACGGCTCCACACCATCCTTTATTCTTTGAGTAAGCCATCTCATACTAATACTTTGGCTATGACTGGTATGAGCTCCAAAACTTATTCTTTTTTGTCTTCATGTACTGATTTTAAATATTCTTGGGTTGTTGATTCTGGTGCTACTGATCATATGGCTTGTTGTGCTGACCCCTTTACTTCTTATAATCCTACCATTGGAACTCATACCATAGCCGTAGCTGATGGCTCACATACATCAGTTGCGGGCTCTGGTAACATAAACTTACAGCCATCCTTACATCTTAAAAATGCTCTTCATGTTCCTAAACTCTCCACGAATCTTCTTTCTATTCATAAAATTACAAAATATTTGAATTGTACTGTAACCTTCTTCCCTACCCATTGTGTTTTTCAGGATCTCGCCACGGGGAAGACAATTGGTAGTGTTAAAGAGCAAGGTGGGTTGTACTATCTGGTGTCACAATCTCCCGCAAATAAAGTCACGGATCACATCTTGCTATCTCATGGTCAATCAACTGCTGATTCTTTGATTTGGCTTCATCATAAGCGCTTGGGACATCCTCCATTTAGTTTACTCAAGTCTTTATTTCCGTCATTGTTTTTGTCTAAGTCTGTTGAGTCTTTTCATTGTGATGTTTGTGAGTTTGCTAAGCATCATCGTGTGACTTTTCCTTCTAGTATTACTAAGAGTGTTGAACCTTTTGATATTATTCATTCTGATGTTTGGGGTCCTTCTAAGGTCCCTT